>NC_056730.1:1118675250-1118692750 GCF_019279795.1 Protopterus annectens
TAATTTGTGGGCACTTTGTTTTTCCCAAAGGGGATGACTATGCACTTTTTGGCATTTAACTGTAGGCCATGGCTCTGGCACCAGTTATCCATCTCTGTGAGACCTTTTTGGAGGATGCTTGTGTCAGCCGGTGAGTCAGTTATGGCCCCCAGTTTGCAGTCATCTGTAAACTTTGTCAGCCATAGTCCTCCTGTGTTAGCCTGTACCTCAGAGAAATATATACCGAACAAGAGAGGTCCCAGGACTGAGCCTTGTGGGACGCCACTTGTAACTGGTTTAGAGTCTGACATGGCACCTGCAATTCTGACCATGTGGGTTCTATCCCTAAACCAGTTTGCAACCCATCTTGTGACATAGGGGTTGATATTTAAGCTGGTGAGCTTATTTATGATGCTCGAGTGGGGTATTGTGTCGAAGGCTTTTGCAAGGTCATGGTAGGCTGTGTGGACTACCTTCCCTTCATCTATGGCCTTGGTGACTGTTTCAAAGAAATTGACCAGGTTCAAGAGGAAAGATCTGCCCTTAACAAAGCCGAATTGGGTAGGATCCAGTGTTTGGAGATTCCCAATGTCTTTGTTTATGAGTTCCATGATGATACGCTCCATAGCTTTGCAGACCAGGCTAGTTAGGCTTATAGGGCGATAGTTTCCAGGGTCCGTTGTGGCACCACCTTTATGGTGTGGGACCACTGTTGCTGTACGCCATTCTTTGGGTACATATCCTGTTGTAAGGCTGAGACTGAACAGTGATTTTAAGTGAGGGTTCAGTTCTTCTTGGAGCTCATGTAAAACGCAGCCTGGGACGCCGTCCAGTCCCATTGATGTTGTGTTTTTTGCTTTGGAGAGGGCAGCTCTCACCTGTGCATCTGTGATGTCAGGGAGGCTACACTCTGTTGGGATAGTCATTTGCTCATTTGGGGGGGGGGGGGGAGTTTGCACTGAGCTTGTCTGCCAGGATGTGGGCAGTGTCTGTGGGTTCAGTGTATTTTTTGTCATTTTGCAATAACTCCGAGCATATCTGGGAGTTTCCACCCAGGTTTCTGACATAACTAAAGAAAGCCTTGTGATTATCTTTAGCGTCTTGTGCAATTTCTCTTTCGAAGCTAGTCTTAGATGATTTTATGAGGGATCGTAGTTTCTTGCTAGTACTGATCAGAGTTGCTGTCCCTTTCAGGATTTTGCTCTATCATGTAGTAGTTTCCTCCTTCTGTTGTACAGCTTATTTATGGCTGGGGTCCACCAGACAGGTCTCCTGCCTTTGGAGGAGTGTGTCTTCATTTTATTTGGGATAGCACGATCCTTGCATTCCTGTAGGTATCCATAGAATGCATTTGTAAAGGATTCTGCGGTTTGGGCCGTATTTTCCACTGGCCCTGGGGCTTTGAAGGATTCCACCTCAGTTTTGAGAAGTGGGAAGTTTGCTTTTGAGAAGTTTTTGACCGTGGTTTCCTTTGCTGGGGGTGGGGACGGGATATGGATGTCCATAGTGATTAATTTATGGTCAGATCTTACCAATGAGAGGGGTATACCTCTGGTATGGAACATAGAGTCCCCATGTTGGTGATGATCAGGTCCAATATGTTTTCCCCTATTGTGGGAGTGGTGACCAGTTGTTCCATAGGATTTGAGTTTATAAATTCTAGGAACCGTCCTCCCAGAGTATGTGAGCCAGCAGCTGCAGCTACTCACTGGCATCTTTCCCAGCCAGCTCCAACATTTGCTTGAGCTCCCTATGCTGTTGTAGAGGCTTTATCCATACTTCAGCATGGAGCTGATGCAAGCATTTTAACTATTAAAACCCTACAAAAGGCACGTAGTTGTTATAAAGTTTGGAGTCATGAAGGGCAATCACAACATACCAGATCTGACCCATCCATTTTTCACATTTGCAGTCAAACATAGTTATGTGTCATTTTAATGCTGTCTGTATTAACTCACCATTTGCATTTGATTGTAAAACTGCTTCTTTGTTTACCATGTTCTGGCTTAGTGAATTTTAGATAAATTTATTTTGCATTCCACATCTCGGCTACTTGTCACAATAACATGATCAAAGTTCAGTTGTTTAACAGTTTTCTTCTTGGTACTGTATAGAACACTAATACTCGATCAGTAGCAAAAACATGTAGTTCTGATTTCTGAGGTCTTTTGCTAAGGAATAATCAACTTGTTTTATGTTATTGTTTAAGGTGTAGCAAGACCCTCACCAGGAAAAGCAAGTATGAAAACAGGTGCATGGATGTTTAAAATGTTTTGTATTCATTGTCCCCCTTTCTGTTGCTGTTAGATAGTTCTGTTAGTCATTGTTATTAATATTTAAAAAGATCAGGGAAAAGATTGAGAAAAATTAGTAAAGTAACCTGATGAAGATTTTCTTCAGACTGTTGTACTCTGCTTGAGAGCAGCCAAGTAATTTATAAAGACTGCATGAATAAGCTACCAGTTCAGACTGCTACATGAACTAAAGACGCAATAAAACCTGACTCCATGTTTTTTGTGCAGTTGTTTCCAGCAAAATGAAGCTCATCTGTTTGTCAAATAAAATTTATTTTTCATTTTTTAATTAATACAGTTTATTATGTGGAAATGATTTGCTGAGATTTATAGCTTTTAGCTTCAGTAATCAGTCACAGCATGAAATTATGGGAAAGAGTAGTGGAAGCTAGGTTAAGAAGGGAGGTGATGATTAGTGATCAGCAGTATGGTTTCATGCCAGGAAAGAGCACTACAGATGCAATGTTTGCTCTGAGAGTGTTGATGGAGAAGTACAGAGAAGGTCAGAAGGAGTTGTGTTGTGTCTTTGTGGACTTAGAGAAAGCATATGACAGGGTGCCTAGAGAGGTGTTGTGGAATTGTATGAGGAAGTCGGGAGTGGCAGAGAAGTATGTAAGAGTGGTGCAGGATATGTACAAGGGTAGTGTGACAGCGGTGAGATCTGCAGTGGAAGTGACAGATGCATTTAAGGTGGAGGTGGGATTACATCAAGGATCAGCTCTGAGCTCTTTCTTATTTGCACTGGTGATGGACAGGTTGACAGATGAGATCAGACAGGAGTCCTCGTGGACTATGGTGTTTGCAGATGACAGTGTGATATGTAGTGAGAGTAGGGAACAGGTTGAAGGAGACCCTGGAGAGGTGGAGATGTGCTCTAGAGAGGAGAGGAATGAAGGTCAGCCAGAGTAAGACAGAATATATGTGTGTGAATGAAAGGGAGGATAGAGGAATGGTGAGGATGTAGGGAGTAGAGCTGGCGAAGGTGGATGAGTTTAAATACTTGGGAGCAACAGTTCAGAGTAATGACGAGTGTGGTAGAGAGGTGAAGAAGAGACTACAGGTAGGGTGGAGTGGGTGGAGAAGAGTGTCAGGAGTGATTTGTGACAGACTAGTACCAGTAAGAGTGAAAGGGAAGGTCTACAGAAGGGTAGTGATACCAGCTATGTCATATGGGTTGGAGACAGTGGCATTGACAAAAAGGCAGGAGTCAGAGCTGGATGTGGCAGAGTTAAAGATGTTAAGATTTGCACTGGGTGTGACGAGGGTAGACAGGATTAGGAATAAGTTTATTAGAGGGTCAGCCCAGGTTGAACAGTTTGCAGACAAAGTCAGAGAGGCAAGATTGTGTTGGTTTGGACATGTGCTGAGGAGGGATGCTGAGTATATTGGGAAAAGGATGCTAAAGATGAAGCTGCCAGGTATGAGGAAAAGAGGAAGGCCTAAGATAAGGTTTATGGATGTGGTTAGAGAGGACATGCAGGTGGTTGGTGTGACAGAGCAAGATGCAGAGGACAGGAAGAAATGGAAACAGGTGATCCGCTGTGACGACCCCTAACCGGGAAAAGCTGAAAGATAAAGAAGCTTCAGTAACAGATTGCATAGCCAAAGAGTTCTCTGTCTACATAATTTTCTCAGGGGGTACCTTGCATATTTCAATCTGTCTTTGAAGCACAGGGGTGCAAATGTTTGAGAGTCTGGAGAGCAGCTATTTAGAATAACCAGATCGTGTTGAACATGATCGGGTTATCTTGAGTGCGAAACAGTTTAATGATTTGCAGATGTCCATTAAACCTTGTGCTTAGCCACAGCTTACCCTTTTGGTTAAATGTAATTCATTTTTGGGAAACAGGGCACCTGACTACAAATTCACTCAGCAAATCTGCCAGTGTCAAGCCTCAGTTACTAAAACCCGACTTCTAGCTTTTGCTGGTGATCATAAGTTCTGATCACCAAACAGGGTCTATATCACAAAATCGAACTACCAAAATGTCAAACACCATAAGTCCAAACTTGGAAGATCGAATTCGGATAACATCGAAACTTCAAAACAGCCCATTTTTTCCTAGGGAAAAAATTTGCTGTTCCGAAAAACACACACACAACACAGTCGCACCAAACACCTTCAAACCCTACACTGCATTTAACATACTCCACTATCTATGCACTATCCTTAACCCAGCCCTAACCCTAAAGTCCGTCACTGCCGCACACTTGCCTGACCCGCGCCCTAACCCAAAAGTCCGTCACTATTGCACACTTACCTATCCCGCACCCTAACCCTAAAGTCCGTCACTACCCGTTCGTTCACTTACCTTGACCCGGTCTGAAAAATGCCGAAGCCGCAGAAACAGCCAACCAAATTCTTTCCCTGGGAAAGAATTCAGGTTTCCGCGGCTTCAACATTCTCACCTTTTGAACTACCAAGTTCGGCCTTCTAGTATTTGGCATTCTTAAAGTTCGATTTCACGATAGGAACTCACCTAACAGTACTGTTTCACATAGCAGATCATGCAGTTATGGAAAACATAAAATGTTTGTAATTAAATACTACCAACTGTTTCCCTTTCCTCATGGCTGTGCTTTTGTGACTGCATGAGTGTGTGTGTATCTGTATACAGTGGATATAAAAAGTTTACACACCCCTGTTAAAATGCCAGGTTTTTGTGATATAAAAAAATGAGACCACAGTAAATCATTTCAAAACTTTTCCCACCTTTAATATAACCTGTACAATTCAATTAAAAAAACAAACGTATCTGTTATGGGAAAAAAAATAAAAAAAACACATGATATGGTGGTTGCATAAGTGTGCACACCCTTAAACTAATACTTTGTTGTGTGTGCACACCCTTAAACTAATACTTTGTTGAAGCACCTTTTGATTTAATTACAACATTCAGTCGTATTGGGTAGGAGTCTATCAGCATGGCACATCTTGACTTGGAAATATTTGCCTACTCTTCCTTGCAAAAGCACTCCAAATCTGTCAGACTGCGAGGGCATCTGTTGTGCACAGCCCTCTTCAGGTCACCCCACAAATGTTCTATTGGATTTAGGTATGGGCTCTGGCTGGGCCATTCCAAAGCTTTAATTTTCTTCTGATGAACCCATTCTTTTGTTGATTTGGATGTATGCTTGGGGTCATTGTTGAGTTGAAATGTGAAATTTCTCTTCACCTTCAGCTTTCTAGCAGACCCAAGAAGGTTTTGGGCCAAAAGTGACTGGTATTTGGAACTGTTCATAATTCCCTCCACCTTGACTAAAGCTCCAGTTCCAGCTGAAGAAAAGCAACCCAAAGCATGATACTGCCACCACCATGCTTCACTGTGGGATGGTGTTCTTTTGGTGATGCGAAGTGTTGTTTTTGTGCCAAATGTACCTTTTGGAATTGTAGCCAAAAAGTTCAACCATGGTCTCATCAGACCATAACATATTTTCACACATGCTTTTGAGAGTCTTGCTGCATTGTTTTGCAAATTTTAGCTGGGCCTGGATGTTTTTCGGTGTAAGAAAAGGCTTCCATCTTACAACCCTACCCCATAGTCTAGACATATGGAGAATATGGGTGATTGTTGTCACATGTAGTACACAACCAGTACTTGCCAGAAATTCCTGCAGCTCCTTCAGTGTTGCTGTAGATCTCTTGGTAGCCTCCCTAACCAGTTTTCGTCTTGTGTTTTCATCTGTTTTGGAGGGACGTTCATTTCTTTGCAATGTCACTGTTGTCCCATATTTTCTCCACTTTTTGATGACTGTCTTCACTGTGTTCCATGGTATATCCAAGGCTGTGGAAATTTTTTTGTACCCTTCTCCTGACTGACACTTTTCAACAGTGAGATCCCTTTGCTTTGTAAGCTGTCTGTGAACCATGGCTTTTGCTGTAGCAGGCAACTGAGTAAATGTCAGGAAAATCCTGCTAGGACAGCTGAACTTTATTTGGGGTTAATCAGAGTCTTTTTAATTGATGGCAGGTGTGTACCCAAAAAGACTGAATGCTGTAATTAAATCAAAAGGTGCTTCAACAAAGTATTAGTTTAAGGGTGTGCACACACAACAAAGTATTAGTTTAAGGTGTGCACACTTATGCAACCAGCGTATTGTATGTTGTTAATTTTTTATATTTTTCCCCCTAATAGATTTGTTTGTTTTTTCAATTAAATTGTACAGGTTATAGGTCACATTAAAGGTGGGAAAAGTTTTGAAATTATTTATTGTGGTCTCATTTTTTATATCACAAAAAAACCTGGCATTTTAACAGGGTGTGTAAACTTTCTATGTCCACTGTATGTATATATATATGTGTGTGTGGGTATTATGTAATGTAGACACGCACACACACACACACACATGTACATATATGTTTATTCCCTTTGAGTATGATGTAGCTTGTAAACGTTTATGTTAATGCATTTTGGTCAACAAAACAGATGGTTGACAGTTTTGTGACATTGACAATCCCTAGAATATGCCCCTTCCCCTGGGATTGTGTGATCTCAAAGTAAGTATACTGTATATAATTATTTTATTATTTTTATTTATTTAACATGTATTTGCCAGGATAGTCTGACTGGACAACAAGTGTCCGTTTTCAGCAGAGTCCTGGGGAGAAAAACTCTATAAGTTTACAGAGAGAAGAAACATTTACAAAAGAGACATTACAGAGTAGTAGCATACAGATTGTAGACTTTACAGCCGTTAGAATAGAATAAGAGGATTTGCCCCCTTTTGGTTGAAAATACAAGTGTACAGAATATACAATGAGAGTAGATAACCTGGTAGAGCATTGCAAGATATTTCACAACTGAATAAGAGTATATAAATGTTTAAGTTTTCCATATATACATTCAAGCAAATATACATGTAAGAGTATACATACATATATATGCATACACATACATACACACACACATATACACATACATACATATACACACATATGTATGTTTATATGTATGTATGTGTGTGTGTGTGTATATATATATATATATATATATATATACACACACACACACATTCATACATATATACACACACACACACATACATACATACATACATTCGTATATAGGTTATTGCTCACACATGGATAGGTATAGTTAGATGGTGGTGTGTTGTCCAGGACAGATGGGAGTGTAGAAATAGTAAGTGGACGAGGCTTCAGGGGGTCAATTACAGTTGCATAGATGGTTGGTGAAGAGGTATGTTTTAAGTAGGCTTTTGAAGGAGGGTGTGGAGTTTTGTAGTCTGAGGTCAGGGGGAAGGTTGTTCCATATTTTTGCTGTTTCATGGCAAATAGTGATTCCCCGGAGTTGTTTTTGCATGTGAGGACCAAAGTTGTCTATTTGAATTGTAGAAGTTCAGCATGCCAGTCAGGTTGGAGGTTTTTTTGGGATAGTACAGAATTAGATGAGCTAGGCTGAGTTGATGGTACCTTTAATGGGTTCGGAAATTCAAGCCAGTGCAAGGCTTGTAGGGAAAGGCAGTGGTGGGATTGTGATTTGGCATTGGTAGCGAATCTAGCAATTTTGTTGTGACAGATGGGAAGTTTATTAAGGTGAGTTTTGTAAAGATTAGTTAGAAATGGGGATGCATAAAGTAGAGTAGATAGGAGGTGGATCCTGGCTATTGCAATTCGAGATTCGGTGGTTAGATAACTTTTACCGTGATAGAGGGAACTTAGTTTTTTGTGGACTTTAGTGATGGTTGTTGATATGTGCTTTGTGAATTTGAGTTCTCTTGGTAGCTTTCCTAACCAGTTTTCGTCTTGTCTTTTCATCTAGTCTGAGGTCAGGGGGAAGGTTGTTCCATATTTTTGCTATTTCATGCGCAAATGTGAATTTGAGTTGCTGGTCAATGGTAACTCCTAGGAGTTTAGCCTCAGTGACGGGGGTGATTTGGGTTTTGTTGGTTGAGAGTATAGAGAAGGTAAGGTTGCTCGTTTTAGTAGAGTGGAATAGCATTAGTTGTGTTTTCTTGGGATTTAGTATGAGTTGTGAGTTGTTTAGCCAGTTCTCTGTTTCAAAGAAGTCTTCTTGGGTTTTTGTTGGAGAAGTTGGATGTTGGGTGCAGAGCATATGAGAGTTTTGTTGTCAGCGTATTGGACTTTGTTGGTTTTAGAGGTAGCTAAGTGGAGTTGTTTTGTGAAGATATTAAAAAAAAAGGGGTCCTAGGATTGATCCTTGCAGCATGCCTAAAGAGGTTGGAAGTGGGGGGGATAGAGAGTTATGCCATTTATTAGATTGTTGGCGGTTATCTAAATAGCTTTTAAACCAGAGGAGGGTGGGGTTGTTAAGGTCGAGGTCAGAGAGACAAGACAGTAGTTTATTATGTGAGACTGTGTTGAATGCCTTGGATAAATCTAGGAAGGTAGCTGAGACAAATTTACCTATATTCCTGTGGGAGTTTATAGTATTGGTGAATTTGAGTAGGGCAGTGGTGTTGCTGTGGGATGGGCGAAATCCGTGTTGGGTTGAGGAGAGAAGTTGTTGGTGAGGAGATAGGAGAGGAACTGGTGATGAATACATCTTTCTGGGATCTTAGAGAGGGGTGAGAGATTTGCAATTGATCGATAGTTGGAAAGGTCTAAGGAGGGGCCACCTTTGTGGAGTGGTATGATATATGAGGTTTTCCGCTGGAGTGGAATGGTGTGTTCGGTGATGGATCTATTTATGAAAAGTGAAATGGGATAGGCTATAGCTGTGGATGCAATTTGGAAGTATTCGGCAGGAAGGTTATCAGCTGCAAGGGTGGCTGGTTTGAGTTTGGCTAGGAGTTTTTGGATAGTAGAGGTAGGAACAGACTTAAGTGTAAAAGGTATGGTATTGATTTTGGCCCGAGGTGGTTGTGGAGTGTTGGAGGAAGTAATGTTGTTTAAGAGTTTTGAGTACTGAGGAGGTGAAATAGTTATTAAAGCTGGAGGCTATGTCCAGGTCTGTACCTGTTATATTGGGTGCGGGAGTGGTGTTTCTTCCAGGCTGTAGGATGTTATTTATTGTTGCCCAGAATTTTTGAGGTTTGGTACTGTATTTGTTTTGTTGAGTGATACAATAATTTTGTTTATCGAGCTTAACCTGCTTTTTTGCTTTCTTTCGGATTGCGTGGAAGGTTTGCCTAGCTGCGGGTGATCTGGTGTGATGCCAGGTTTTCCAGGCTTTATCCCTGGCTCTAAGTAGGGCTTTTGTGGTTTTCTGGAGCCAAGGTATGGGGTTGCTATGTATACTGATAGTTTTTAAGGGGGCTAGTTGGTTGAGAATATTTAGGAATGTGGAGTTGAAGTAATCACCTGCTTTGTCTAATGAAAGGGTTTTGATGGGAGACCAATTGCAAGGCTCTTATGAAGTGGTCTCTAGGAAATTTTTTGTTAGAGCGGGTTTGTAGTAGGGAGGGAGAGTTAATTATTTTAAGTTTTTGCCCAAGGATAAAAGTGGGGCTGTGGTCGCTCAGAGAGTTTAGTAGGGTGCCACATTGATGGGCAGTATTTGGCTGATTTGTGAGGATCCAGCCAAGTATAGATTCTCTTTTTTGTGGCCTTATCAGTGCGTGTGGGAGTATCTACAAGTTGGGTGATGTTTTATAAGTTAATGTGGTGGGTGGGAGATTGGATGGAGTTCCAGTCAATGTTTACATCACCTAGCACAATCGTTTCTTGAGGGAGGGAGTATGAGGCCCAGTGAAGTATGGATTGTAGCGTGGTTAGGTTGTCACCTGGGGGTATATAGATACCCAGTAGGTTTAAGTGCTTATGTTGGTTAAGGCAGAGCTTTGCAAATAGTCTCTCTGCATTGTTGAAGTTGGGGAAATCTTTTTGGAGGAGTTGGAGTTGTATGTTGGTTCTGTGACGTAGATCTAAGACTCTGCCTCTTTTCTGTAGCCGGTCTTCTGCCCTGAGAATGTTATACTCAGGTGGGGTGATGGAATTATCTTTAATATGTGGTTTAAGCCATGTCTCTGTGATGAGAAAAAATGTCAGGGTTATATAAGGAGAATGGCAGTGTGAAAGTCTTCTATTTTATACGTGATACTTCGGGTATTCATGTTTAGTATCAGCAAGTCAGTGGGTTTGTGCTTAGCTAGATAGTGATTGGTGCATGGCTTATTAGCAGAGGTAGCATGATATGGGGGGGTGTAGCCTTCCACAAGGTGGGGCACGGGGCTTGCCACCCTGCAAAAAAATAGAATCTTTGTTAGTATTTTCTAAAGTTATACCTTGGAGCAAGTTACGTTTTCATTTTTTCCCCCAAACGTTTACATTAAATTTTTGTCATGTCAGCTTACTAAAGTTTAGACTAATTTCAGTGGATCTTTGTGTGTGTGTGTGTGTGTGTGTGTGTGTGTGTGTGTGTGTGTGTGTGTGTGTGTGTGTGTGTGTGTGTGTGTGTGTGTGTGTGTGTGTGTGTTCATATATATATATATATATATATATATATATGTGTGTGTGTGTATATCTATCTATATATATATATATATATATATATATATATATATATATATATATATATATATATAATGGGTCCCCTTCAAAACATCTAAAACCCATAACATTGAATTTCATAACATGTAACAGTACAAATCACATGAAAATAACATCCTCTCCAGATATGACGACATATAATAACACCAAACTACCAAACACACTTTTTACTATGTTTCTGCATGGGGGCTTGATACAGTGGGGTTAGGAAATTAACTTTTTCCCACTGTAGTGCGATCTTGGAGTTGGTATATTTAATTTACGGGGGTGTGTGGGGGTAAAATGTGTGTTTGGTAGTTTGGTGGTGTTATATGTGGAGAGGATGTTATTTTCTTGTGATTTGTAGTGTTAGATGTTATGAAATTCGATATTATGGGTTTTAGATGTTTCAAAGTAGACAAATAAATAAATATATATATATATATATATATATATATATATATATATATATATATATATATATATATATAGTGTGTGTGTGTATATGTATATTATCTATATATATATATATATATATATATATATATATATATATATATATATAGTGTGTGTGTGTATATATCTTCTTCTTTTGGCTGTTCCCGTTAGGGGTCGCCACAGCAGATCATCTGTTTCCATTTCTTCCTGTCCTCTGCATCATGCTCTTTCACACCAACCGCCTGCATGTCCTCTCTCACCACATCCATAAATCTTATCTTAGGCCTTCCTCTTTTCCTTTTACCTGGCAGCATCCTTTTCCCAATATACCTAGCATCCCTTCTCAGCACATGTCCAAACCAACGCAATCTCGCCTCTCTTGCTTTGTCTCCAAACTGTCCAACCTGAGCTGACCCTCTAATATACTGATTCCTAATCCTGTCCATCCTAGTCACACCCAGTGCAAATCTTAACATCTCTAACTCTGACACAGCCAGCTCTGACTCCTGCCTTTTCGTCAAATCCACAGTGGTCCAACCCATATAACATAGCTGGTCTAACTACCCTCTTGTAGACCTTCCCTTTCACTCTTACTGGTACCCGTCTGTCACAAATCACTCCTGACACTCTTCTCCACCCATTCCACCCTACCTGTACTCTCTTCTTCACCTCTCTTCCACACTCACCATTACTCTGAACCGTTGATCCCAAGTACTTAAACTCATCCACCTTTACCAACTCTACTCCCTGCATCCTCACCATTCCTCTACCCTCCCTCTCATTTACACACATATATTCTGATGTCCTTCAAGGATGCATCTGCAGTCCTTACAAATGGGTTGTCCTGTTGTCAGGCAGCCCTTCGGTCGGCCGGATTCCAAAGTCTGGGTCTGGCCTCGGCTGGTGTCGCACTTCACCCGACGTCATAGCTGCAGTTCTTCGGGTATAAAGGCATCAGCCGACGCCATTTTCCTCAGTCTTTCTTGCCGCGTGGTGCCCGAAGCAGAAGCTGTTCGCAAGTGCCGTTCGGTCAGAACCAGAGATTGCTACTACCGAATACTTCTTCTACTACCGAAGACTTCTAAAAAGCTAAGTACCCCGTTGGGGACTCTTTCTTGCCTCAGCCGATGTCAGACAAAGTGAATAACTGTTTAACTTGTGGGAAACAAATACCTCATAAAGATTTCCACTCGTACTGCTTACCTTGTTTAGGCCCAGACCACGACGTAGCAGCTTGTCTAGCCTGTGCTTCTTTTAACCGACGGACGCTTAGACGTCGGTCGGAATTTGCTGAGGAGTTTTTCGGCTCAGATTTTGCTTACATTATGCCGTCGGATCCTCCGACTACACAAATACCTAAAAAGCGCAAGGAAAAGGACCGACACTCGCGGTCCGCGGTTTCAGCCGAAACCGCGGTTAAGCCAACCGCGAGTGTCTCGGTTTCGGCTGAAACCGAGCAAGCGGTTCTTCCTTCAGCCGAAAACTTACCTCCTACCGAGGCCTCTTCCAACCTGGTGGAATCGGCTTCTGAAATCCCACCTGCTCTTGCAGGTTCCCAGGAATTATCTGACACTATTCCCTTGGATGTTTCAACCCCTGCACGTGGAGCTGCTAGGCCACCTGCAACCATGTCTATTAAGGCCTTTGCCAGGGCTAAAGCAGCTAAATCTACTAAATCTCTGCCTGCTAAGACCCCCTCTCATAGGCCTAACTCTAGCTCTCAAATGCTTAGTCTAGCAGAGGATCTCATTTCTTTGATCCGGGGATCCCAACCTCACCCAGACAGGGCCTCTCACCCACCTCCAGAGAAGAGGCCTAGAGCAGAGCCCCCTGAGCCAGTTTCTACAGATGACTCTTCTGATGATTCAGATAATACAAACCCTCCAGAGGGCCCTTTCTCCCCCTATGAAGACTCTGATGCTGAAGAGTCCATTTCTTCTTCCTCTCCGCCTGAGGAATTTTCCTTTGGGGAAACCTTGCATGCTATGAGGGAACAATTTCAGTGGCAGGGCCAGGATTTTTCAGACTCTAGAAAAAGGCTTAGAACTTTTCTGCATTTACCACAACATAGACCTTTAGCCATCCCTCCAGTTCTCTCTGTTGTGGATGATGCATTTAATGATGCTTGTACTGCTCCTGATTCACTACCTCCGGCCCCTGCTAAGCCCGATAGGTACTACAGGGTCCCGGACACGCATTATCATTTGTATAAGGCTCCTTTTGCAGATCCCGAGACTATCTCCCAGGGACCTAAGGCTGTAGCAGCTACCTCTGCCAAGAACCCCCTCCCCTCTGAAAGGGAATCCAGGTCCTTAGAGAGGTGGGGTAAAAAAGTTTACACTTCTGCTACTCTTTCAGCTAGGGCCTTGAACTGTCAATTCCATATGATCCAGTATCAGGAATTTATGTTAGACCAGTTAACTAAAAAGCTGTCCTCGGATGAACCATTAGACAAAAAATCTGTTCAGGAAATGGTACATAATATACAGCAGGTCAGTAATCATTCCTTAAAATGCGGCTATGATGCACTGGAGGCTTCCTTTAGATCAGCCATGACTGGCACAGTGATCAGAAGACATGCATGGTTAAAAGAGCAGGCCTTACCAGACCATGTTAAATCAAAACTACTAGATGCTCCCATGGACAAGATCAATTTGTTTGGCTCTCCTGCACAACAGGTGCTGAAGAAGATGGAAGAGAAGGCAAAATCTGTCCAGACAGTGAAAGATTTCTTACAGGTCCAACCTCCAAGGTTTAGCAGGAATTGGCCCTCCAAAAATTGGTCCTTTCCAGACACCTCCAGAGCTCAGAGAGGCAGGAATAGGTGCTCAAGGGGCAGAGGTCAATCCAGAGGTGCCTACAGGGGACGTCAGTGGCAGGCTAACAACCAGCGAGGTACGGCCACAGATACAGCCACCACCACTACTACAGGACAATCACAGTGACTTGGCTCTGGCACCGCCTACCAGGGAACAACTAGAAGCACCCTTAGGCGGGAAGCTAGCCTTATTTTCAGTAAACTGGCACAACATCACAGGAGACAAGTGGATTTTGCAGACAATAGACCAAGGTTACAGGTTTCACTTTCATACTCTACCAAGGAAGAGAGGAATGCCAAACCTACCTCCAAATCAAAAGACAGAAGCTCTAAAACAAATAACTCACTTACTAAGGATGAGAGCTGTAGAAAAGGTACCATCTATGGAACAAGGACAGGGATTTTACTCCAGACTCTTCCTGGTACCAAGAAAAGAAAACCAATGGAGACCTATTCTCGACCTGTCCGCTTTAAACACATTTCTCATTGTCCCAAAATTCAAAATGCTGACCCTACAGCAGCTTCTTCCCATGTTGGGCAAGGAGTCTTGGCTGGTAACTCTAGATCTCAAGGAGGCATACCTGCACGTCCCCATACGACCAAATTGCAGAAGATACCTCAGATTTCTTGCAGGATCAGAGCATTATCAATTCTCAGCATTGCCCTTTGGCTTATCTACTGCGCCCAGAGTGTTCACGAAATGCCTGGCATCAGTAATTGCTCATTGCAGGCTTCAAGGAATCCAAATCTACCCTTACCTGGACGACTGCCTGTTACAAGCGGACAACAAAAACAAGTTAACAGAAGACTTGAAAAGGGTCATTTATCTACTGCAAGCCCTGGGATACACAGTCAATATAAAAAAGTCAAGGCTGATACCATCCCAAAGGATAACTTTTTGGGTGCAGAGCTGGACACATCAAAACAAATGGCATTCCTAACAGTAGAAAAACAGGAGCAACTCCCTCTCTACTTCTTGGCATTAACAAAACAAAACCAGCTAACAGCAAGAAAAGTCCTGCAAGCCTTGGGTTTCATGGCATCCTGCATAATATTGGTTCCACATGCCAGACTGCATATGAGGAAGTTACAGTGGTACCTAAGGAATTTATGGTCTCAGCACAAACACAGCCTAGAAACTCAAATTCCAATAATCCCATGCCTGAAGCAAGAATTCCAATGGTGGGCTCAGGCCTGTCAATCAAACAAGGGGCTGCCCTTCCACAGCACTCAACCAAGCCAGACAATCACAACGGACGCCTCAGACCTCGGTTGGGGGGCACACATGCTGGACAAGTGCATACAAGGCTTATGGACTCAAGACCAGCTGCACCTGCACATAAATCAAAAGGAAATGCTGGCAGTAAAACTGGCAATTCAGACATTCAGACCATTTCTTCGACAAGGTCAACTGTTGATAAGGACAGACAACACCACAGTTATGTGGTACATCAACAAACAGGGAGGCACACATTCGTACCCTCTATGCCGGATGGCAATGGACCTCTGGAATGTGGCCCTGAGCTTCAACATTCAATTACAAGCAATTTTTGTGCCAGGAAAAGAAAACATTCTAGCAGACATACTAAGCAGAACTACCACGGATGCCCACGAATGGATGCTGCATCCGGACATCTTCAAAACCATTACAAGAAAGTGGGGACTACCAGAAATAGACTTATTTTCATCCCCACGCAATCACCAACTGAAGAAATTCTGCACAAGGACGTACCAGCCACTAGCTTGGAAAGTGGACTCCCTATCTTTCAGTTGGAAAAATCTGACAGCATATGCATTCCCACCACTTCCTTTGATGCACAAGGTGCTACTGAAAATCAAAGAGGACCGTCCAAGGATCATCCTGATAGCTCCAGATTGGCCAAGGCAACATTGGTACCCATTACTGAGGAGCATGTCTCGGGAACAGATATGGACTCTACCTCTAGTTCCCTTACTGTTAACACAGAACAATTACAACACCCTGCATCCAAACCTGAAAACACTGCAGCTGACTGCCTGGAACATTACATAAGACCAAGTAACCCAATTTTATCCCAAAGGGTTAAAGACTTTATCTTGGAGGCTCGCAGACCCTCAACAAGAAAAAATTATTCAGCAAAATGGAAAAGATATCACATTTGGAGTGCTGCAAAGGGAGAAAATGTATCACTGGTAAACATAGCCAACATCCTGGAATACTTGGCAGAGCTCTTCCACAACGGCCTGTCCTATTCTTCCATTAAGATTCATGCATCAGCTATTTCAGCAGAATACAATTTGGATCCTCCAGTCTTCTCACATCCTCTGCTCAGGCAGTTTCTGAGAGGAATTAAAAATGTAAAACCACCTAGGAAACCACCATTGCCAGCGTGGGACTTGAACTTTGTGCTAGAAAAATTGACACTCCCCCCTTTCGAACCAGCAGCAACAGCAGACTTACAATACTTATCATGGAAAACTTCTTTCCTGCTTGCAATCACTTCAGCAAGAAGGGTATCTGAGCTACAAGCATTAATGGCAGTACAGCCCTTCCTGATCTTCCATCAAGATAGAGTATCCATGAGAACAAATCCTACTTTTATGCCAAAGGTGGTCTCCAGGGTATCTTTAAATCAAGCTATCCATCTACCTACATTCTTCCCCAACCCACAGAACAGGGGGGAAAGACTGTTGCATACCTTGGATGTACATAGACAACTACGCTACTACTTGGACAGGACCAAGGGCAATAGAAAAACTGACCAACTACTGGTAGCATATGCATCAGGAATGGAAGGAAAAGCAATTTCAAAACAGACAATCTCTAAGTGGATAGGAAATTGCATTAGATTTTGTTACTCCTACCATGGGAAGAAAACTCCAGAAAACATCAGGCCTCACTCTACATGGGCAACAGCCACTACCACAGCTTTCCTTCGAGGAGTGGCTACCAAAGACATTTTAGAGGCTGCTACTTGGAGCTCCGTGCATACATTTGCCAAGCATTATAATCTACCTTTATACTCCAGATCCCGAGCAGGTTTTGCCACTGCTGTTTTGCAAGGGATCTTAACTACACCATAATCTTATTTCTCCTCCTCCCCCAGTTTGGCTATGGTATTCTACCCATTTGTAAGGACTGCAGATGCATCCTTGAAGGACATAGTACAGTTTTGTACCTACCATAAATGTAGATGTCCGATAGGCATGCATCTGCAGTCAGGATTACCCACCCTCCTTCCCCTCTGTGGTACTCCTAGGGTATTTGCCCATCTTGTAGCTAGCTGGGGGAATCTATTATGGTGTATTTGTTTGTATATATGTACATACATGCTTATCTTTTGTTTGCTCTCCACTATTTGGAAACATTTGCATTTATCCAAATTTAGCCTTCCTAGAGGGCACCTGGCATCTGGGGCAAGAAACACTGAGGAAAATGGCGTCGGCTGATGCCTTTATACCCGAAGAACTGCAGCTATGACGTCGGGTGAACTGCGACACCAGCCGAGGCCAGACCCAGACTTTGGAATCCGGCTGACCGAA
>NC_056730.1:1118697750-1118930250 GCF_019279795.1 Protopterus annectens
GAACTTTGTGCATTTAATGTCTCAGATTAGGTTGGTTTGTTCAAGCAGTATATAAATGTTGGACTTGCTGCTTTTGCCATTATAGTGTAAAAGCTGAACAGTTTTCCTTTTTATGTTACACAGTATTTGCTTAATCTTGCAAAACCAGCTGTTTGAGAATGACATTTCCTAGTTTGCTATTGTATTAGAAGTAGCAGTACAATAGTTTGCTGTGTTCTTGGAGCTAGGAAACAGGACTGCACAAACTAAACTGCTTCTATCTTTTAAAAGCTGTAGTTAGGTACAGTGGATATAAAAAGTGTACACACCCCTGTTAAAAATGACAGGTTTTTGTGATATAAAAAATGAGACCACAATAAATAATTTTAAAACTGTTCCCACCTTTAATGTGACCTATAACCTGTATAATTCAATTGAACAACTAATATGTTAGGGGAAAAATATAAAAAAATGGTACAATAAGCTGGTTGCATAAGTGTGCACACCCTTAAACTATTACTTTGTTGAAACACCTTTTGATTTAATTACAACATTTAGTCTTCTTGGGTGCAAACCTGCCATCAATTAAAGAGACTGATTAACCCCAAATAAAGTTCATCTAGCTCTCCTAGTAAGATTTTCCTGACATTTACTCAGTTGCCTTCAGTAGTCTGCTAGAGCAAAAGCCATGGTTCACAGAGAGCTTACAATGCATCAAAGGAATCTCATTGTTGAAAGATATCAGTCAGGAGAAGGGCACAAAAAATATCCACAGTATTGGATATACCATGGAACACAATGAAGACGGTCATCAAAAAGTAGAGAAAAAATGGGCAACAGTGACGTTACAAAAAAATGGACGTCCCCTCCAAAATTGATGGAAAGACAAGGTGAAAACTGGTCAGGGAGGCTGCAAAGAGACCTACAGCAACACTGAAGGAGTAGCAGGAATTTCTGGCAGGTACTAGTTGTATACTACATGTGACAACAGTCTCCCGTATTCTTCATATGTCTGGACTATGAGGTAAGGTTGCAGGACAGAAGCCTTTTCTTACACAGAAAAACATCCAGGCCCAGCTAAAATTTGCAAAACAATACATCAGGTCTCCCAAAAGCATGTGGGAAAATGTGTTATGGTCTGATGAGACCAAGGTTGAACTTTTTGGCCAATTTTCCAAAAGGTATGTTTGGCACATAAACAACACTTTGCATCGCCAAACGACACCATCCCCACACAGTGAAGCATGATAGTAGCAGTGTCCTGCTTTAGCATTGCTTTTCTTCAGCTGAAACTGGGGCTTTAGTCAAGGTGGAAGGAATTATGAACAGTTCCAAATACCAGTTACATTTGGCCCAAAACGTTCAGGCATCTGCTAGAAAGCTGAAGATGAAGAGGAATTTCACCTTTCAACCACAACAATGACCCCAAGCATACAGCCAAATCAACAAAAGAATGGGTTCACCAGAAGAAAATTCAAGTTTTGGAATGGCCCGAGCAGACCCCAGATCTAAATCCAATAGAAAATCTGTGGGGTGACCTGAAGAGGGCTGTGCACAAGAGATGCCCTTGCAATCTGACAGATTTGGAGTGCTTTTGCAAGGAAGAGTGGGCAAATATTGCCAAGAAAAGATGTGCCATGCTGATAGACTCCTACCCAATAAGACTGAATGCTGTAATTAAATCAAAAGGTGCTTCAGCAAAGTGTTAGTTTAAGGGTGTGCACACTTATGCAACCAGCGTATTGTATATCTTATTTGTTATATATTTTCCCCTAACAGATTTGTTTTTCAATTGAATTGTACAGGTTATGTCACATTAAAGGTGGAAAAAGTTTTGAAATTATTTATTGTGGTCTCATTTTTTATATCACAAAAACCTGGCATTTTAACAGGGGTGTGTACCCTTTTTATATCCACTGTAAATATATATATATATATATATATATATATATATATATATATATATATATATATGTGTGTGTGTGTGTGTGTGTGTGTGTGTACATGAGAAAGTAATATATGCACACAACAGACAAATAAAATACTAGTCAACTGAAAATAATGGTTTAGAAGCTTGGTTGATACTGAGAAAGACAGGGAATTCTGTCTGTGATGGTATCTAAACTTGGCTATGAAGGCTAATGGGGCAGTTGACACAGTGTTTACATGAAGTCCTTACAGTGGGAGGTGATGGAGCAGGACTGATGTAGGTTGGGATGATGATGTGTATGTTGAAGTCTGTCACTTCAGCAAACCGTCACTTCAGTGAACGGCATTTCATCAGAAATGCCTTTCATCAAATTCCCCTCATGTGAGTGGGCTGCTCCCCCCACACCCCCTACTAATTATATATACCAACTCCGAGGTCATACTCGGTGGGGAAAGGGCATATTTCCCAATCCTCACTGTACCGTGATCTCAGTATGAACAGATCGACAAATGGCATGTTCGATGTAATTACACTGATTTTCTGCTGAACTGATGGGGACCTGTATGTTGAGGCATGGTTGTGTATACAGCACCCCAAAACTCAGAGGGCTGAGAGCAGGGATTTTGTTGTTTTTTTTTGTTATGATGATATATATACTTGTACATCATAAATGTCTTCCTCACTGTACTTATAACTTTAGTATGTGCAAGTTTGGCATTATAGTCTTTGTGATTTTGTTTGTATGACATCTTTGTAAATTCATCATCTGTTGTTGTATTGTGTTTCCACACCAAGCCTGAGTGTGAAGTAGTAAGTTCCACATGGATTTGCCCTTTACAACAGTCAATAAATCTAAATAGGTAAAACTGGAAGTATATTTCCCCCATGAGGATGCTGAATCTAGCCAGAATATGTCAGGCTAATAATGTTGAATATTGCTGCTCTACTTTAAAACTCTTTTTTTTTTTTTGCATGAGGTCAAGTCTGCCATACCTCCAAACTTATATATGCCAATTCTGAGATAGCTATACCTCTGAGAAAAGGGAATATTCTGAGAAATTGCAGTCTTGGGTGTAGTATATATATGTCTGCATTTCTGGTCATTCAGTAAAGTTTTGTGCGAGTCCACCACAGTGAAACCATTCCACGTGAGACCACCACACTAGAAGCTGATTTACAGTTCCAGAAATCCTGGTTATTTTCTTACCACACTGACAGTATAAGCTCAGTGGGGCTGCCTGAAGGGTATCTTATGACATGATATATGTTTGATTTAATTGATTGTATGTGATTGATTGTAACTCGTCACATGATTGGATTTTAGGGTTTAACTATCATTTAATGGAGTGTAATGACAGATTCCAATGAAGTCCTTTTGCAATGAAAGTGTTTAATCAATGTTCATGCAATAAGGTTATCTAGTTGGGTGCATGTAGTTCAGCATGCATTTGTCCTGTTTGGTTCTGCACATTTTGGCTATGTAAGCAGAGGTGCTTATCTTGAGTAATCAGTTATTACTTAAACTGCTTAAATGTGCCTAATAAAGACCTGCCACCTCTACTGTTTCCACTGGATGCCTGGATAGAACAGCTTTGTATGTGTGCATTAGATCAGGAGTTGGTCATTGTACTGATGGCAGTTTCATGGAGTGCCATTTGCAAAAAAAAAAAAAAATCTTTTGCCAAAAGCACTTTCCGTGATGGTGGAGAATTCTATTTTTTCCTACTGCTGTGTGACCTTAGAGTAGGTGTATTTAAGTGATTGGGGTTCGGGGCTTGCCCCCTTCAAAATATTTACTCTAATGTACAATGGATATGAGTACATTTTTTGCAGTATTAATGTTCAAGGGTAAAGATGTTTATCTTTTGGTACAAGTCCATTAGATATGACCATCACTGCAGTCTGTTTATATGTAAATCTGGATGAACAGTGTTAAGCATGTTTGCCAGATCTGTGAGTAACACTCTGCAGTATAATCTTCTGTCAGTGATGTCGACTTTGTGGTGACTTATAGTAAACAGTAATTACATACAGGCTTAGTATTTTCCAGACTCCCCCTGTAGATAACATTCTAGTGTACTTTGCAGTCATGTGTCAGTAGGTTAACACTGGCTCATCCATTTAAGCTGTATTGTCTTTATTGGTTGAAGGCCCCCAGTGGTTAGTCCCGAGTTCTCTGAAGTCTATATTTTATCATTATTGTAACAAATTATGTGATGACTGGGGACAGTATATCCTCTTATGGACACTCTCAGCAGTATGACTGACCTAAACATAATGTGGTGAAATGACTAAAATGAACCCTTCACCTGACTTCACTGTCATGCTGTTTACATACATTTCTGAAACTAAAGTAGGAATTGGTACACAGTGTGGCACAATGAATTCCTAAGTCTACCCAAAGCACTCAGATTCCTCCAGCAATGTATAGCTTTTGTCACAATTTTGTGCCATCTTTGTGGCTTACATCTTATCAGTGATAAGTTGGTGTTTCTTATACCATGCCATTTATCCAGTCATCAGCACAGAAACTATGAGTGCTTGGCTTCCTTGTCATTTATGTGCTGACATTGTGCATTTCCCAGTGTTCTCCTCCTGTGAAAAAAAAGAAGTGCTCTCTCTCTCTCCCTCCCCTCTCAAGCATATAGAAACTGCTTTTTCAGCAAAATTCAGATAGCCACACAAAAACCTTGCTGCAGATCCACAAAAGAGGAGGACAGAGTTAAAGCACTTTCGTTCCTTTATTCCACACAACAGGTCTTCATCAGATAACACAACATGTACGTACATCCTTTCATATTCTGGCCCCATCTAAAAACCCTCAAATAACACATTCAAGTTCATTATTCCTGTTTTGTGGATCTGCAGCAAGGGTTTGTGTGGTTGTTTTACATGTGCATTTTATCATGTTATTTTGTTTTGCAAAACTCAGACACATAATTAGTTTCGACATTCTGACAAAAGTAATGTTTTTTTCCTGTGTTTTGCTGTGATCAATTACCAAAATGTAAGCAGTACATTAGTTTCACAATACAGGAAAATAATACCAGTTAAAACATAAAATTGAAATGTTTCAGCATGTCATATAATCACTGTAATACCTGCTGGGGTGGGAGTCACTAAGGATATGTAGTCCAGTTATATGCAGTTTGGTCTCTAAGGTTTCACTCTTGGGATCAACCAAAGTCAGAGGAGATGAAGCCCTTCATAACTGACCCCCCCCCCCAGCAGTTGTTATGGCTATAGTGTACAGCATCCCAGCCTTACTGCTACCTTTCCACTGATACCTGGGAGAGGATGCAGTTCTGTCATGATGATGATGTCTTGTGGTTACACACTTGTCACGTAAATGCTGTCACACCACTCGTTATGTCTGGCAGTGTGTCCTAATATGTGTATAATGGCTTGCAGCTATGGAAACTGGACACAGAGGCAAGCAAGTTCAGCAAGTACTTCTGCTTGAGGAGGAAGGCGTAAAGAATCGTAAACTAGGCAATGGTTTCAGCAAAAAATCTGTTATATAGCACAGTTGGTCTCAGCAGGAAGGCAGATGTTTGGGATTTTGTTTTCCAGTTGCGCAGGACAGATCTGCTTCTGAAAACAAAAAGCAGGGCAGAAGATTGAGTATGTATGGCACCATTGATCTCAGATGTCTAACTATTACTGGTTGAAGTTCAGATGTGTATTTACATGACCACTTCTTTCACATTGGAAACTGCCAGATACTCTCTCATTGTGCATCTCTTGGTTTTGCCATCCAGCCTTCATAAGATAGTAAGGAGGCAGTATTGTGAAATAAAACCACCCTCGAGGAGAGGAGAGAGGTCATCAGCCACTCATTCCTGTCCTTTCCTCCTCCGAGCTGCATAACCTGGAGTAGAAAAATTGTTGTAAATAATGGCATAGATGGACACCTTGACCTTGAAACAGTGAACAAGACATCATGAGGTGTTTCATTTTTCTTGAACCTATAGGAATATTGCAGGTTGCTATATAGCTTTCAGTGTAGCGGGGGGGGGGGGGAAATAAACATCTCATGATGTTTAGTTCACAGCTGCACCTGTCAGGAGAAAATTACCATTCAGGGAACCACCTTACCTACTTAGACATAGCCAGGATGATGACATTCTTCTTATACATACTCATTTCAAAAGTACAGTGGGCAAAAAAAAAAAAAACTTTTCACACTTAGGACCTTTCATTTGGTACCACCTATTCAAAAAAATCAGAACACTGTATACAAAAATTCAGAAAAATCCTGCAAAACCACCTCATCATTGAAAACAAATGTATTTGCTTCAGGGATAACGGTTGACATTTGACTCACTTGTTCTGCTCCTATGATGTCCTTCAAGAATGCAACTGCAGTCATAACATATGGGTTGTCCTGCCTCAGGCAGCCCTCGGTCGGCTGGATTCCAAAGTCTGGGTCCGATGTCGGCTGATGTCGCATTTCTCTCCGACGTCAGAGCGGCTGGAGTATATAAGCATCAGCCAACGCCATCTTCTTCAGTCTTTCTTGCCGCGCGGTGCCCGAAGCAGAAGCAGTTCGCAAGTGCCGGTCGGTCAGCTCCTGTATTCTTCGAAACCGAAGTCATCAAAAAAGCTAAGTACCCCGTTGGGGACCTTTTCTTGCCTCAGCCGATGTCAGAAATTACTGAAAAAGTAAATAATTGTTTGTCTTGCGGTAAACAAATACCTCATAAGGATTTCCACTCTTACTGCCTCCCTTGCCTTGGCCCAGACCACGACGTCTTGGCCTGTGCCGCCTGTGCTCGCTTCAATAAGTGCACTCTCAGGTGCCGGGTGGAGTTCGCTGAAGACTTTTTCAGCGAAAAATTTGAAATGCCGTCGGAACAACCGACAACGCAGACTCCTAAGAAACGAAAAGACTGGGACCGACATCCTCGGCCCGCGTCTTCCACTGACACCACGCCAAAACTAACCGCGAGTGCCCCGGTTCCCTCTGAGGTGGTTATTCCACCGCTCCGAACCGAAGACACCGCATTACCGATACCGGAGGCCACTCCGACGCCAGTTATTGATTTTCCTCCGGATACTGAAACCGAGGAAATGCCCGAGACCATTGCTGTTGATAAGGTCACTCCTGCACGTGGAGCGGCTAGGCCTCCCATCTCCATGTCTATCAAGGCCTACACACGTGCTAAGGCAGCCAGCAAGTCCAAGCATTTTACTGCTAAAACCTTACCTCAGCCTACTCCTGAAACTCAAATCATGTCTATGGCCGCAGATTTAATTTCCGTGATCAGAGGTTCCCAGGCCCATCCTGAGAGAGGATCCCAGCCTCCTCCTGATAAGAGGCCCAGGGTTGAACCCTCTGACCCTCTTCCTTCAGATGAAGATGCTGAGGACTCTGTTCACTCCGAAAGCCAGGAAGAGCCCTTCCAGACCTATGAGGATTCAGATGCAGAGGACTCCATTCCCTTGGCCTCTCCTCCTGAGGATATTTCTTTTGGGAAAGTTCTGCATTCCATGAGGGAGCATTTTAAGTGGCAAGGCCAGGAATATTCAGATTCCAGAAAGCGCCTTCGAACCTTCCTTAAAAAGCCCCAACACAGACCCTTAGCTATACCTCCTGTGCTTGATGTTTTGGATGATTTATACTCTGACTCCAGTGTTACCCCTGATACTCTTCCTCCTGCTCCTGTCAAGCCTGACAGATACTATAGGGTTCCAGAAACCCATTCTCATTTCTTTAGGGCCCATGCTGTTGATTTAGAAACAATTTCCCAGGGGCCTAAAGGGGTTTCAGCTACCACCCCCAAAAACCCTTTGCCTTCCAACAGGGAAGCAAGGTCCTTAGAGAGATGAGGGAAGAAGGTTTACACCTCCACTACTTTATCTATGAGAGCTCTCAATTGTCTCTTTCACATGTTTCAATATCAGGATTTCCTGTTAGATGATTTACAGAAAAGATTGGCCTCTCCTGAACCTTTAGATAGGAAGTCTTTGCAGGAGGCTGTGCATAATTCTCAGCAGGTTAGCAATCACTTTCTACAGTGTGGATATGATGCATTGGAGGCTTCATGTAGGGCAGCTATGACAGGGGCGGTCATTCGTAGACATGCGTGGTTAAAAGAACAACCTTTACCAGATCATGTTAAGGCAAAACTTCTTGACGCACCCTTGGAAAAGAACAAGCTTTTTGGTGCTAATGCTAAAGATGTGTTAAAGTCCATTGAGGAAAAAGCCAAGTGAGTTCAGACAGTCAAAGATTTCCTCCAGGTTCAGCCGCCCAGATTCAGCAGGAACTGGCCTTCTAAAAACTGGTCCTTTCCTAATCCTGAAAGATTTCAAAGGGGCAAAAACAGGCGTGCCCGAGGAAGAGGGCAATACAGAGGATCCTACAGGGGACGTCAATGGCAACCAGCAAACCAAAGAAGTGACACAGGGGTTTCTCCTGCCGCAGGGACAATCTCAATGACTTTCCTCTAGTTCCGCTGACCAAGGAGCAAACAGAAGCTCCTTTGGGCGGAAAGTTATCTTTGTTTTCAAAAAATTGGCACAAACTGACAAAAGACAAATGGATTTTGGACATTATAGACCACGGTTACAGGTTCCATTTTCATACCTTGCCAAGAAAACAAGGCATGCCAAACCTTCCACAAAATCAGAGGGCAGAGGCTATCAAGCAAATTTCTCTGCTTGCTCAGATCAAAGCAATAGAAAAAGTTCCACAACAAGAGCAAGGTCTGGGGTTTTATTCAAGACTGTTCCTTGTTCCAAGAAAAGAAACTCAATGGAGACCAATACTGGACTTGTCCGCTTTAAACACTTTTCTCATAGTACCAAAGTTCAAAATGCTGACTCTACAGCAACTCCTTCCCATGCTGGGCAAGGGGTCTTGGCTGATTACTCTGGACCTCAAGGAGGCATACCTGCATGTCCCTATCAGACACAGCTGCAGAAGATACCTCAGATTTCTTGCAGGGCCAGAGCATTATCAATTCTCAGCATTGCCATTTGGCTTATCTACTGCGCCCAGAGTATTCACGAAATGCCTGGCATCAGTAATTGCTCATTGCAGGCTCCACGGGATTCAAATCTACCCGTACCTGGACGATTGCCTCATACAAGCGGACAACAAACTAACCTTGACAAAAAACTTGAATTATGTGATACACTTGCTACAGGCTCTGGGATACACAGTCAACTTTCAAAAGTCAAGACTTCAGCCATCCCAGCAAGTAACCTTCTTAGGAGCCAAACTAGACACAGCCTCTCAAATGGCTTACCTGACAGAAGACAAGCAAAAGAAGTTAACTCATTACTTCAAAAGTTTAGCAAAGCTCACCCAGATGACTGCAAGGAGTTTCCTACAGGCCCTGGGTTACAAGGCATCCTGCATTCTCCTGGTTCCACTAGCAAGACTACACATGAGAAAGCTTCAATGGTACTTAAAAAGCTTATGGTCTCAACACAGCAACAACCTAGAAGCAACTATTCCACTCATTCCATGTCTTCAAAAGGAATTTCTATGGTGGGCCACAGTAAGCCAGTCAAACACAGGTATGTCATTCAAAAAACCTCAGATAACACAGACCATGACCACAGACGCCTCAGACCTTGGATGGGGGGGCGCACATGGAGGGCAGATGTATTCAAGGGCAATGGTCTCCAAAGGAAACACATCTGCATATCAACCAAAAAGAAATGCTAACAGTAATGCATGCCATCGAGGCCTTTGGACAACTTCAACAAGGCCACCTACTAATACGGACAGACAACACCACTGTGATGTGGTACATAAACAAGCAGGGGGGCACTCATTCTTACCCCCTTTGCAGACTGACAATGAATCTTTGGGAAAAATCACTGGGTCTAAACATACAGTTACAATCCCAGTTTGTTCCAGGCAAAGACAATGTTCTGGCGGACAGTCTAAGCAGGAATTTCCTAGACCCCCTCGAATGGAGGCTACATCCAGACATCTTTATACGACTCACCTCGACATGGGGCAGGCCGGACGTAGACCTATTTGCCTCCCACCTCAATCATCACTTACAAAAGTTCTGCTCGAGGACATATCATCCACAAGCATGGAAAATAGATGCCCTCTCATTTAACTGGAGCTCCCTAATAATTTATGCATTTCCACCCCTGCCACTGATGACCACAGTGTTATTAAAGATCAAGGCAGAGCAGCCGAAGGGGATCCTAATAGCTCCAGACTGGCCAAGACAACACTGGTACCCACTACTACGGAGCATATGTCACAACAAAACGTGGGCCCTTCCACAATGGCCCCAACTTTTGACTCAACACAACTTCAGGACAGTTCATTCCAACATCCAGACGCTACAGCTAACAGCTTGGGAAATCCCATAAATAACCTCAATTTACCTCTCTCCAAGGAAGTTCAGCGGATACTAACAGAAGCCCGCAGACCATCCACCAGAAAGGCTTACTCAGCCAAATGGAAGAGATTCAGCATTTGGAATACCAACAAGGGTCATGATGCATCACTTTTGAGCATCCCACCTATTCTGGAATACTTGGCAGATATGCTACATAACGGACTCTCATACTCTTCCATAAAAATACATACTTCAGCTATCTCAGCTAGATACAACACTGATCCACCTGTGTTTTCACATCCTTTGTTAAGGCAATTTCTTAGAGGAATCAAGACTATAAAGCCCCCAAGAAAGGCACCAGTACCAGCTTGGGACCTCAATTTTGTCCTAGAAAAATTGACTCTACCTCCCTTCGAGCCAGCAGCTTCTGTGGATTTACAATTTCTTTCCTGGAAGACAGCTTTCCTGCTGGCCATAACCTCAGCAAGAAGGGTTTCGGAATTACAGGCCTTAATGGCAATACCACCGTTCATAACTTTTCACAGAGACAGGGTCTCCTTACGAACCAACCCTACCTTTCTGCCAAAAGTGGTATCTAGGGTTTCTTTAAATCAAGCACTTCACCTGCCTACTTTCTTTCCCAATCCTGAGAACAAAGGGGAAAGACTGTTACATACCTTGGACATACACAGACAACTTCGCTACTACTTAGACAGAACCAAGACCAGTAGGAAGTCTGATCAGCTTTTTGTAGCTTACGCCCATGGAGTACAAGGAAAAGCAATTTCCAAACAGACAATTTCAAAATGGATTGGACATTGCATCAGATTCTGTTATTCCTTCCATGGAAAGAGTGTGCCAGCCAATGTCAGACCACACTCCACCAGAGCTACAGCCACCTCTACAGCATTTTTAAGAGGGGTGCCTACAAAAGACATTCTAGAAGCTGCTACATGGAGCTCCGTGCATACATTTTCCAAACACTACAACCTCCCTTTATATTCCAGATCCAGAGCAGGCTTTGCTTCGGCAGTCCTGCAGGGATTGATAGCTACACCATCCTTTTCTTAGAGCATACCACCTCCCCCAGCTAAGCTATGGTATTCAACCCATATGTTATGACTGCAGTTGCATTCTTGAAGGACATAGTACAGTTTTGTACCTACCATAAATGTAGATGTCCGATAGATATGCAACTGCAGTCGGGTTTTCCCTCCCTCCTTCCCCTCTATGCCTTGGGTCCACTCCTCTCCCTGTTATCCTTAGCTGGGGATATCTGTTATGGTGTATCTGTTTATTGCTTATTTATTGTCTGGAAACCTATTATTGTCTTCCAATTTGATTACAGCCTTCCTTGGAGGGCACCTGGCATCTGGGGCAAGAAACACTGAAGAAGATGGCGTCGGCTGATGCTTATATACTCCAGCCACTCTGACGTCGGAGAGAAATGCGACATCAGCCGACATCGGACCCAGACTTTGGAATCCGGCCGACCGAGGGCTGCCTGAGGCAGGACAACCCATATGTTATGACTGCAGTTGCATATCTATCGGACATCTACATTTATGGTAGGTACAAAACTGTACTTTATAGCATTTGATTTAAAACTGAGCTATAAAAATGTGCGTGTGTGCCTGTGTGTGTGTGTTTGTGTGTGTATATATATATATATATATATATATATATATATATATATATATATATATATATATATATATGGGTTCATATCAGATAAACAACATGTCGTTCCATCGACAGCCGGCAGATGGACTTCAATTAACCGACACGTCAAAACAACGAAAACTAACATAAACGAAACTCACTCAACCGACAAGTCTAAACTACATACTAGCACTAAACAACACATACCTGCAAGTACAATCACTACCACAAAAACACATACACAACTACATACATACTCGCGCTGCTACCTACGATATACACCTCATACACTCCACACCACAACAACAATAATTAAAAAACAAAACGGATCCCCACTCCAAACACCACACAACACAAGCAAACCAAACTCCTACCAAAGCAACACTAAACCTGACATACAAACCTATCGACAACCCTGACCCAAACCCTAACCCTAAGGTCCGTCACTCTCGCACACTCACCTAACCCGAGCCCTAACCCTAACTCACTTAACCCACCCCTAACCCACAAGATATCACTACTACACACTTACCCGACCCGAGCCCTAACCCTAACTCACTTAACCCACCCCTAACCCACAAGATATCACTACTACACACTTACCCGACCCGAGCCCTAACCCTAACTCACTTAACCCACTCCATCCCCACAGACCGTGTACATCGCACACTTACCTTACTCGCACCCTAACGTCCGTCACTACTGCATACATACACATCCCTTACACATTTCGCTTACCTCCGCGTCGGTGTCAGTTGACTGACTTTCGTTGATTTCGGTTTTCGTTCCTTTGACGTTCGGTTAAATCACGTTCGTTGGTTTCAGGTTTCGTTCCTTTCACGTTTCGGCTACTTGAAGTCCATCTGCCGGCTGTCGATGGAACGACGTGTCGTTTAACTCATAGGAACCCATATATATATATATATATATATATATATATATATATATATATATGTATATATATGCACACACACACACACACACACACACACACACACACACACGCAGACAATTTATTTTATTGTAATTGTTTATACTGCAGTTTTTCTTAAGTATAAATCATATGTAAAAGTGGATGTTTTTCTTCATGGCAATACTTGTGTTCGGTTTTATGAAACTGCAACCTTCTCTACAACAAATTGACCATTTAGTTCTGTATATTATCTGTTCTGTGAGACAGGGGTGTATGTAAAGTTGGCCAACTCCACCTACCCAGTAAGTAAATAAATGTTAGATTACAGGACATTTCCAGCTCAAAGAACTGTAGGACTTGAGCCATCAAGACAGGCAAATGTATCATCTTTTAGTGGTTAATTTTCATAGGTTATGTGATTTTATGAGAGTCTGAGCTGTTAATTATGTTCATCGCATATCCATGCATGTGGGTATATATATATATATATATATATATATATATATATATATATATATATATATATATATATATATATATATATGTGTGTGTGTGTGTGTGTGTGTGTGTGTAGTCTGTCATTATTTGATGCATCATAAGAATATTTGAGCAGGAGCAGGTAAACTGTAATGCAGTCTTGAAGGGGGAAAGTTCCACTACAGGAAAAGATGTACAATACACAAAACAAAAGCAGAAAATGTACTTTATTTGCACTTTGTGTATAAACTTCCTAAAATTTTCTAAAAATTTAAGTGCAAATGCTTAGATAAGTGTGCTGCTGATTGAAATGTTTTCTTAATTTAATTTCCATACTCTCAGTAACCTCTTTAATATATTATATAGTTCCAGAAGTTCGTTCAGCTCCTAGGGTATACCTTCAGCCCAGTGAAGAAGATATTCAGATATATGGGTGAGTTTTTTCTTCAGTATTAGATTTGCTAGTTTGAAAATGGACAGATTGTGATATTTCCACTGCTGGAGTTATTGTATAGTAAGTGTTTTCAAAAAATTATGCTCAGGTTAATGATTAGCAACAGATTTATGACCATGTTTCAAGCGACCAGATAAAGTGCAACATGAAGAAAGAACATGAACCTCAATAATAATTTAGGATTTTCATAGGATTCACAGGAATTTAAAGGCAACCCAGTGTTATGACTGTTTATGCCCTGCCGGTACCCACTATTAGGCCAATTCAATTTCTGTTGGAGGGATAGGCTATTCAAGTGCAGGGTACATTTGTAGGTGCCAATCCATTTGAAGGATGAGATTGTATCACTCTACTTAATCTGCAGGGGCAGATGTTTTCCAAGGTGGAGTAGGCAAGCTGTGATGAATCTGTCTGTCTGTCATGTTTATTGATCTGCTGGTGAAGATAGTCCCTGGTTCTGGTATGTGTAGGAATGTTACACTTGTGGAGACATGAGAGAGTCAGGGCTAATGGCACAGAAGGCAAAACAGAGGTCTCTCCCTCTTTAGTCTGTAATAAATAAAGAGAGTGCTTTCAGTCTTTTTTGGTAGCTGAGGGTCTTTCTAGTTGTTTAATATGTTGAATGAGGTACTTCTCAAATGGGACATTTTACTCGGTAATTGGCCAAATCAGTACCATATATAGGAGAACAGTGACCTCTCTAGATCTGGATGACATTCCCTTAGCAATTAGCTTTGATTACTATTGCAACATGATGGTCAAAAAGAAGGAATTATGAAGCCATGATCCAAGGTTTCTGACAGCATTTTCATTTTGAAGTGCCGTATTGGCTATGCTGTATGCTGTGGGAAGGGGTGGTCTAACAGATGTGACTATATTGAACTTTTTTGCATTTAATTTGTGTCAGTTTTCTGTAAATCAGTTATTTGTGTGTAAGTTCTTGCTGAAGGTTTAGGGTATCAGAGGCCTACTTGACAGTAACTCCCAGTTTGTAGTCATCCATAAAGTTTGCTTGAGGACTTTGTTTCAAGTCAAAAAAGTAAAAAAAAGCTGGCAAGGAGGGCTGCTGTCACTCAGCCTGGAGAATGCCACTGGTTACAGTCATTCTGATGAGACACCTACCACTCACATTGTGTGGGTTCTGCCTTTTAGTCAGTTTGATATACATTTTTCCACATCTGATCTATTTTAAAACATTAAGTTTACTTACAATTCCAGCTTGGGGCTATGGTGTTGTATGCCTCAGCCAGGTTAAGATATGTAGTGTAAACAGCATGCCCACTGCTGACAGCCTTTGCAACCCTCTCAAAGAAATTAACCATATTCATTAGACAGAATCACCCCTTGACAAAAACAAATTGCTGTAGGTCAAGTCAAATGAAAATTTGATGTCATACTTTTTAAGGTAATTTCTAATCTGTTTCATGGCTTCACAGATGAGACTGGTCTGGCTGATGGGTCTGTAATTCTTGGGGTTAGTGGTAGGGCCTCCTTGTGGAGTGGCTTCACCACTGCATTGCAGCAAACATCAGTGAAAAAACTGTAGCTATATATAGGTTAAACATAGGTTCATAGGTTCATACTAGGCTATCTGCCCGAGGGCATTTACAAGCCTAGCCCATAGTTTTGTGGCTTACGCCACCCCTTTAGTATGGGGAACTATACCCATTATTTTGCTGTGCCTCTGTCGAGTAGTGACAGTTTGAAGAATAGTTCTACAAGAGCATGCTTAGTCCTATTTAAACTAGATATATTATCAGGCCTTAGAAGGAAATATTTTTGGTCCTAGAAAGCACCACAAGTGTTTGTTTTTGTAATAATTGGATGCTTAAGATATTCAAGGGTATACAGACTTCAGAAAGACGTCTCTGGGGTAAAACTAGCACTGAAATTGTTTGCTAGTATACTGGCATTGTCTGTTTGGTACAGATATGTGGCACAATTTTGAATATGTTCAGGACAATGTTTGGTGCTATTCCTTAGTTTTCCTAACATTACTAAATAAGGATTTATAATGGCCCTCAGCTTAAGATGCTAAACTGTATTCATGTGCTTTGTTAGTAAACCTAATGGTATTTTTCAAGTTTTTAGTAATATTTTGATGCTTTTCTTGATATGAGGGTTTTTGTAACTGCTATGTAATTTAAGCAGGTTTTTATTGTAAAGTTTATTTATGTTGAAGGACCAGCGAGGTTTGTTTTCAAATTTCACATTATATTTTTTCTGTGTTAGACTGCAAGCTCCATACATACAGCTGATGCTGCCAAGAGTGAATTTTGAATTTGATGAAGTTAGTGCATCTGAAATCACTGAATTTTGAGATACTAGATGCAAGGCCTTGGAGATTGTGAAGGTGAAAGACAGCAGTTTATAGCGAAGGAGATACCATAAGAATAGTGTAGATAAATAATAGTATGCCTTCTAGTGGCTAAATTTTATTAAGTCTAAGAACTTCTGGATATATCCTACATTGGAGGTGTATGTATTCCATTTTATTGAGAGATGGTCAACGTCCTCCACTTTAGTGAAGTTGCTATTTATAGGAACCTCATCCAGTAGATTTAGGAATCTTACATGATTGTCCAGAGACAGGCTGACCTGTAAAGGTTGTTAAGATAGATTGTCCTGTTTGAGGTGATCTGGAGCTCTGTGAGTTCTGTTTGTGGGTACCTGGGAATCTGCCTGGAGGTGATATGGTGTTTAGTAAACCAGGAGATGCCACAATAGCCACTTCAGTATGATCCAGTTTTGGGTTTGATATTTTTACACTGGAGTGTCCATTTGCTGGACTTTGCCTAAAAAAAGATACTGTGGGGGCAGCGAAAGCTTTAGCCAGTATGAGGAAACATTGAATGAAAGGTGCAGGCCAACCTTTATGAAGCAAAACCACCAAACACCGAACATTCCTCGTATTTTTCGAGAGGGCAATTTTGGCATCTACTAATTTGCCAGTTTTGAAGGTTTCTTCCTCTCAAAGAATTATAGATAATATTGTGGTGCACGGCATATCTATAAGTGGCAATGCGGTTTTGCAGGCTGGTGTCTCAGGTATAGATAAGTTGGCGAGAACATAGAAAATAGTTTTGTTTCCAGATATATGGAAGAGAAGCTTAAGAGATTTAATAATCTGTTTGCCAGTATTGGTCATGCCAATACCAGTACTTTTTCTACTGAGACACAGGAGCTTATAGATCTTTTTGAGAAATTAATTTACAAGGAATCGCATTGCCACTTTAATTTATTGGGGTTACAACGTTATTCGAACTTGATATTTCCCCACGAGGGCTGCGGGCTTTCAAAAGCCCTTCCACTCCTTTTGACTTGCCAGATGCAGCCTTTAAGAATCGTTGGCTGGCTGCTGCACATAGATGTGCCATGGAGTGGGTTCCAATCCTTATGGATAGGGATCTATTGCAGCAAAAGAAGTTGAAGGAGAACTTAATGCTATGCACACTGATTTGTTGACAAAAATTGGTTCTTCTGAAATGAACTATTTGTGAATGTGAGAGAGAAATTAAATTTGAGACTGATCAGATTAACTTCAAGTTGGGGAAGATTAATAGAGACGTCTGTGATTATAATAAATGGCGGGCCTTCTTGTAGAGGGCCAATAAAAAGACGGCTCATAAAACTGATAGTTCTCATGTGAAATCTAATTCCAAAACACAACACAGTCTCTTTTGCTTCGTCGGATGGCGCTGGTTATACTACTGAGTCTGAGAATGACTTCCAGGCATCCCTTCTCTTCCTTTACCACAGGAACCAAAAGCTCTTCTGCAGCGTTTTTGTAACAATGTGGAAGGTACAACTGATGATAGAAAGAAGAGGGGAGCCTACAATGCGTTGACAATGTATGAAGGACATTTTAAACCTTTGCATAAATGAGGTAGATGGCAATGATTTTAATGTTTAAAATAATACATGTGTTGTTAATTTATCAGGATGTTTTTTGTCTATGGAGCAATGGAGTGTGTTAAATCTTGGGCTGAAGTTTATACCGACTGTGCTTCCTAGATTGCATGTATTGAAACAGGAAGTGTTTCAATTTTTAAGAAAGTTGGACTTTAAATATTTTTTCGTTGATAAATCTGATAAATATGTTATTGATAATAATTTGGAAGTTGTTAGTGAAGAAAATAGCTTTTATTCATGCACATCTGACAGTTTTGATGTGGACAATAATCCCGATGCATATTTTTTACTTAATACTTCAGCAGTGAATGTTAAAAGTTGATTTAGTCCCCCATATGATAATGAATATATTAAACAGTTGTCTGAAATGTTAAATTAGTGTAGAACAGCTAAATGTCAAATTTAATAACCAACAGGATGTTCAATATAATTTAACTAAAAAAGAATGGGCTGTTTTAAAAGAATTGACAAATAGAAGAGATCTTATTATCAAGCCTGCAGTTAAGGGCAATAAAATTGTTATTCATTTTTCTCAATATTTAAATACGTCCATGCAACACTTGGATGACAGAACAGTTTATGAAGTGAGCAATGAAAATGAATATATAGATTAACGATACAATGTTTTACAAGCCTAATGGATAAAGGTTGCCGTTTGGGTTATTTCACTAAGAAAGATGTGGATACTAAGTTTAATACAGAGGTTGTAGCTTGGCAACCTTTTATTGTCTTCGAAGATCCATAAAGACAATATTAACCCTCCAGATAGACCCATTGTGTCAGCTAGTAATTATTTTTTAGGCAATATTGGGATATTTTTACATAATTTTTTATTGCTGTATGTGGAAAAGCTCCCTTCGTATATTCGATTCTTTTGATATATGGAATGCTAATATGTATTTTATTTCTATTGATATTCAAAGTCTTTATACCAACATTACACATAGAGATGGTTTAGCAGATTTACAGTATTTTTTGAAGGATAGCCCAGTATCATGTTACATAATAGAATTATTGCAGTTCTGTTTGCTGAATAATTTTTTTTAGCTTCAGCAGTGTTATCAAACAATTACAGGGCACAGCTATGGAGGTGGCTTTCACCCCCATGTATGCTAATATTTTTATGGCTAAATCTGAAAAGGATTACATTTATGAGCTCCCATTTTTTTGATACATTGATGATTTGATTTTTATCTGTGAAAATGGCATGAATGAGGTTCAAGATTTTGTTAATGCTATTAATAATAATGCATATAATTTGGAATTTGATGGTTTGCAGTATGGCAAGGAAATTAATTTTTTGGACCTGCATTTGATTGGCCATAATGATGGTTTTGTTCAAGTTTCTTAACATCGCAGGTTTATAGATGGCAGTCAGTACTTATATGGCACCAGTTGTCATTCACACTGCATACCATCATATCCCTCCAGTATGGAGAACTGATGAGAATGCTTAGAATTTGTAATAATGAGGTTGATCTATATAGAGAAGTTTGGCAAACATTGCTCATGTTTCTCCATAGGGGTTATGATAGAAATACTTTGATAGCAGCTGTGGATACAATTGATGAAATTTATTTTGGTCAGCAATATAAATGTATACCTAAATATATGTTTATAATGAAGATGTACAGGTTAAGGAAAATGTGGGTGATGTTTTTTGTTAGTACATATAATATTTTAAGCCAAATAATCTGGAAATTGGTAAATTACTATTGGAATTGTTTGAAAAAAGATGTTATAGTGAAGAATATTATTAGAAATTGGCCATCTATTTCATTATAAAAGGGGACAGAATATAAGGGATAAACTGGTGAAAGCTTATTTTGTGTTACCTGATGCAACAGTTATGTCATCTCTTAGTGTATTGGGGACTATGCCATGTAATAATTGGGGTCTGTATTAGATCACTGAATGCTTTAAAAAGTGTGCAGTGGTTAATCTGACCCTATGTAACTGAAAGTTTACAATTTCAAACTCTCCGAACAGCGATTTTTTTCCTAGGAGGAAAAAAATTGCTGTTCCAAAAAAAAAAAAAAAAACATACTTTAAAAATTACATTAAGTGGGGCTTTGCCCCAATTAAATATACCAACTCGAGACCAAGACTACAGTGCTGAAAATGGTAGTAGAGCGGCCAAGCAAATTCTTTCCCAGGGAAAGAATTAGCTTAAAAGCCGCTTCGATATTTTGCCATTTCAGGCTTTTGAGTTCGACCAAGACACATTCGAAAGAATGCGTCTTCGGTCTTCTAATACGGAACCAATAATTGTAGTGTATGTAAACATATAGTGCCTGTTTTAACATAATTAATGAATATGAATAGTTTTTCATGTAATAGTGCAGGCATTATATATTGTTTGAGGTGCCCATGTAATATGTTTTATATTGGGCAAAGTAAACAAAAGTTCAAGATCAGATTGCAGGAACAGAGTGGAGAGTTCAGTTGCTATGCAGTTTTTAGACAAACATAATAGTGATTTTTCTTTGCTAAAGGCCACTATTTTAGAGAAGGTTTTATCAAAGTTGGTGATGCTGTATTATTAAAAAATTTTTTGCTACATAAAGTAGCTGTTTTGATTTTTTTAAGTATAACCTTTACTTGGGGGACTAAATCATGAGCTTAGTTAGAAATATCTTATTTAGTTAATTTTTTAATGGTTAATTGCTTTATTGATTGTTTGATTGCTGTATGTATATATAGGGGAGGTTTTAACTAATTTGTTATTCTTTGAAGGCTGTGTTTGGCCGAGGCTCTAAGTGCAATAAATCTGGATTTGGATCTGTATTTCGTTGTTTTCTTTCAACCTTTATGAAGCAAGCTGGACTGTTGAACATGTTGTCCCATGCTGATAACATATCGAATCCCCCAGGAATGACACTATTTAATCAGTTGTTGAAGCCAATTACTTTTTTTTGCACTTGAGCATTATTCTTTAATAAAGAAGGCATCTCTACTCAGGAATTTATCATATGCTTATAGTGCTCCCATATATCTTTTTGCATGTCTCTCTGGGTATTGCACCCAACGTCATTCACTCCTACATGGGTGACCACCATGTGATAGTCATATTTGTCAAATGAAAGGATCTTTACAGCCCTAGTGATGTTAGAGATTTTGACAATTGAAAGACAAATCCAACAAAGACAGCTTGCTCAAAACAGGTAAAAGCCTAGCCCAAGCATAAAAAAATCAGTGTAACAAACAGCTCATGGCTCAAGGACACCCCAAACAATAAATTAATTCAGTAAATATAAGATTTCATACAACAATGTCATATACCTTCAAAAAACTAATATGCATATTTTTTCCAACGTAGAACATGGCCATATGATTAGGATGTCTAAGAGGACTTATGATAAAGACGTATATGAAAAGTTGATTCAAAGCCTTATAAAAAGATTTTAATGGAAGGGGCTATAGTAGTAATAGAGTAGAAAATATGAAAAATCAAACAGATGGCAGTAAGGACTCGCATAGCTAAACCTGTATTCATGGATATGAATTCCACTTTTGGTTTTGTTAGCCTGAATAATGGGGCTTTTGATTTGTCCATTCCAGTTATATATAATGTAGATAGTGAGCATGTTTCTAATATTTATACAGAACACTGTAATATTTTAAGATTTTATGAAGGTTTAATGGACAAAATCTCTTCCATTAATACATTTAGATATAAGAATTCTGTTAATGGGAAGCATATGTGAAATAGTGTATTGTATATCTAGTGAGATGTGTAAAATGTACCTCTTTCTATATTGGTAAAAGCAATAGAAAACTGAAGGATTATATGTGTGAGTACTTGTCTGATATACATAGACATGAAACAAATTATTTATATAAGCATACATTACCAGTTGACAGTACACACAATTTTAAGTTTGGTGATTTAGAACTAGTATTTGTTAGTAAAAGGGGTGGGGATGAATTTCTGCAGACAGAGAGAAGAGAGTATAATTTGGATTTGCAGATTTTGAACTGATTGTCCTCCAGGATTGAATGTAGTGTGCAGTTTTGAAATCTGTTTTAAAATCTAGGTCCATAAAATTGATGTTTTATCGTTTAAACTGTATTTTTTAAAGTTTTTTGACATTGTCTCTCTAAAATTTCTAGATGTGTTATGTCATTTTTATTGTCATTGGTTGATTGTGTTCATGTGATGCCTAGTGTGAATATATTTAAAAGTGGCTGCTCTTACACTCAAACCTTTTAATGTATCTGAGGAATTACTATTGCACAAAAGTTTATATTTACTTAATACATTTCTTATTTGTGTTATCCTTGAGCCATGAGTTGTTAAACTTGAAAGACAACTCACCATTATCCAGTTATTGTCCACCCTAGTGAGTAGAGAATTTACGTGCCTAGTTACAGAATTACTTGGTCTCTAAAGCTCTTTTTTATAGTACAGTGGTTTAGAGTCATACCGCTCAACTTTACAGATTTTCACAGAATGTCCAGATTTTTGCTTCATATTTTAGGTCCATATCTCATAAAGTTGTGGCTTTCTGGCAAATCATTGAGAGTTGAAGTCAGAAGATGACAGACATTTGAGTTTGACTTCATACCCTTCAAAAATTCATGCTAATGAAAAACATGTTCTGTCAATTTTCTAAGTTTGTAAGAGCAATATTTCAAAAGTGTCCCTATTTTTGGACCTTTGTCCCCTTATTATTGATGGCTTTGTCCATATTTCTTGCTGTAAGAGGTTGAGAGGTATATTTAGAACAATAGATTTGAAGTGATTTGACTTTGTGGCTTTTTGCTATGTATGCATAAAGAAGGTATGATGATGGATTTATTCTGAGACCTAGTATTCTTACAACTGGAGGCTTTTGTAAAGTTGTTTTTTGCAGTCTCAGTGTACATTTTAATGCAATTTTGTTTAAATTGTAGTGGAAGTGTGTGCTGCCCACAGTCAACAGTTTTTGTGAGAGGGAAGCCAAGGTCAACTTTGTCATTCAGAAACCGCACAAGTGCAAACACTGAACGGAATTCCGTTCTCCAGACTCAGTGTGCAGACAACATATAAACTATTTTCACAGACATTTACACAACCTAGTTATTACATCACGGACATGCAAGTAGACTAATACTGCACATAATTAGAAACACATTTTAACATGTTTTACAGTAAACTTTTACTTGTATGAGACTTCAGTATTGTACAGGTACTTGGTTAAGACATTGCATTGATACTTGCATAGCAATAGACATTAGAGTATTGTACTATGGTTAGTTTACAAATTTCAAACATGTATTGCACTGAATGAAGAGATATTTTACTGCATTGCTACTGCCCTAGATGGCCTATAAGTTAGCAGTCATTGTGAATATTGCACTAAGTATTAGATAAGACTGTTAAACAGGTTAATGCACAATTTGAGACAAGTTTCTATTGACCCAGATGGCCATCATGGAGCATAGTTGGTACTAGAGTTCAGCAGCCTGATGATATTAGGGAAGAAGCTGTTCCTGAATCACGTAGGTCTGCTATGTATTGCATGTAGCGCTTTCCAGATAGATTCAGGAATAGTCTGTAAGCAGGGTGAGTGCAGTCTTTAATTATTCCTCTGGCCCTGTAAAACATCTGGTTAAGTACAAGTCGTGGATTGGTGGGAAGGTGGTCTTGATGATCCTCTCAGCTGTCTTCACCACTCTCTGGAGGGATTTGCGCTTAGAGGTAGAGCAGTTTCCATACCATACGACAAGGTTGTTCGTCAGGATGCTTTCTGTAGTACCTGTGTAGATGGTGGTGAGAACTGTTGATGGGACATTTGCTTTCCTCAGCCTTCTCAAAAAGTGCAATCTCTGGTGCACTTTCTTGACTATGGCATTTGTACTGGTGCTCCAAGACAAGTCCTCATAATTTGTATTGGTGCTCCAAGACAAGTCCTCATCAATGTGCACTCCCAGAAACTTTGTGCTTACCACTCTGTCCACTGTTTCCCCACTGATGGTGAGAGGAGAATGTTCCTTGTTGTTTTTCCTGTAGTCCATAACTATCTTGTTTATTTTGTTCATGTTTAGTGCTAACTTATTTCCATACTAGGTAATTAGTTGTTCTGTGTCATCTCTACACTGTTTCATCATTGTTACTGATGAGGCCCACCACTGTTGTGTTGTCAGCAAACTTGATGATGTGGTTTACATTGTACTGGGCTGTACAATTGTATGATAACAGGGTGAACGGCAAGGGACGTGGTACACATCCTTGTGGGACTCCAGTGTTGAGTGATGCTGTCCAAGGAGTTATTTCCTGCGCACACTTTCTGAGGTTGGTCAGTGAGAAAGCCAAGAATCCATTTACAAAGTGGAGTGTTGACGCCTAGTTGGAGTAGCTTCATTACCAGATGAAGAGGGATGACCATGTTAAAAGCAGAACTGAAATCAATGAATAGTACCCTCGCCCAGGTGTTTTTATTCTCAAGGTGTTCCAGTGATAGATGGAGGCTAGAGAGATGGTGTCTGCCATAGAGCGGTTTGCTCAGTAAGTAAACTGCAGAGGGTCAAGATCAGCAGGCAGCCCAGTTGTTATGGTGTCCTTGACCAGCCTTTCAAAGCACTTCATCACTGTGGAGGTGATGGCTGCAGTGCAGTAGTCATTTAGGCAAGATGGTAGAGACTTCTTTGGTAATGGAATGATTTTCACGTCCTTAAAGCATTTCGTAACTATTTGCTGACTCTCAGAGAGGTATTTAAGCTGTCCGCAGGACATTTCTTGGTTGGACTGTGCAGGCCCTGAGAACTCGCTGTAGGATGTTGTCAGGCCCAGCTGCTTTTCTCGGGTTAACTCTGCTGAGTGTCCTCTGGAGATCAGCTGGGTTGAAGATGAGCATCTTCCTATTATGGTCGGTGGGCATTTTCTTAACTGTTCTTTTCCCTTCCTTAAGTCTGCTGAAGTAGACATTCAGCTTATTTAGGAATTCCTTGTTGTCCTCACATTGCGACGATAGGGGTCTGTAGTCAGTTATGGACTGGATACCCTGCCATAGGCAACTGGGGTCTTTCTGCTCAGAGAAGTAGCACTGGGTATTTCTGCCATAGGCGCATTTTGCTTCCCTCACTCCCTTGTACAGATTTGTTGTGGCTGTTCTGAGGGCTTCCACCACAAAAAACTGGACTGTAGAAGTCAGAAAGCGTACAAAACTTTTATTGAATTATCCACAAAGCTTTTGGGGAGTAACCCTTCTTCAGTGTGTAATACAAACTAACAAAATTAGCACATTCATTTAAATACCTTAAAAGGCATAGCCTTCCAATCCTATCTCTTATCCAATCAATCATTTAAGATTTAAACACATATATCAAACAGTGCATGACAGATGTGTATATATATATATATATATATATATATATATATGTATGTATAAAAACACACATATATATATATATATATATATATATATATATATATATGTATGTATAAAAACACATATACAAAATTTATGTAAAATATAGTACAATATACCTTCTCAAGTTAAATACTAAAACATAAAAATCTGTAGACATATATATTATAATTGCATTTGTTTCCTTTTCAGAACTGGTTTAATGCCCACGGCATTTAACTTGGAGGTTTATTTGCATTAAAACATAATATCCACTCATACTCTGCTATTTCTAGCCTATTACTGATATTTATTTATTTATTTATTGACATTTGTTAACCAGGTTGGTCCAGCTGGGTTTTTGGCCAACTTTCAGTGGAGACCCGAGGAGAAAAGCTCCAATACAGATATATACAGACATAAAAAGGTAACAATTTCAATTAACAATATGATGAGATATGAAAAAAAGAAGAAAAAAATAATACAAGAACACTACAGATACATGTGAAAACATGCAAACTATTTACATTATGTAAACTATATGTTTACAGATTAGAGATTTTGTACATATTTACATGCGGATTAATTGATCAGATGAGAGAGTTCAGTTCAGTTTGTAACTCTTAGTTGAGGGATCACATTATTGAGGTGATGGAGGATAGTTAGGAGGGGGTAGCCCTTAGAGGGAGAGATGAGGTTAGGTTGGGGCTGTGCAAGGGCAAATTCTGGTGTTGTGCAGATGGAGTTTTAGTTTCTCTTTAAAGTGTGCTGGGTTAATGGTGGAGCTTATTTCGCAAGGGAGTTTGTTCCAGTTTTGGGCTATTGAGTATTTATATAAGAGTTTGCCTACTGCTTTTTTTGGCTAGTAGGTGTTAAGAAGTTGCTGATTAGAGGTACAGAGAGTGCAAGAAGGTGTGTAGATGGAAATGAGGGAAGAAAGAGCTGGGCAAGATGAAGGTTTGTAGAAAATGAAACTTAGCATTTGTAGTTGTGAAAGTAACAAAATGTGGGGGAATTCTAGCCATTGTAGGCATGCGAGGGGTAGACAGTAGTGGGATTTGTATGGATATTGCTGCCTCTCATGTTTGGATAGACTACTTGAATGACCCTAAACTTAAATTTATGTTGTGAGCCTTCCTTTATCTGATGTTTATAAAGTACATTAGTTGAAATTTTACGTCTAATATCTAAGTGTTCTTTTATTCTGTCTTTGAACTTTCTACTACACTTACCTGTATAAAATGATGTACATGTCACGCAAGTGGCTAAATAAACCACGGTCTGTATGATGCAAGTTGCAAAACAATTTATTCTAAATTCTTTTTGTGTAACTGGATGTATAAATCTAGCATCTTTAAGTATAAATTTACAGTTCACGTAATAAAAACATGGAATAGTCCCTTTTTTAACTGTTTGTGTAGAACTTCCAGCCTTATTCATTTCTTTGCAACATAACTGCACTTTAAGATTCCTCCCCTTTCTATATGAAAATATTGGGGTATCTCATACAGTTTTGTGTAGCTCTGGATGTGCAGTAAGGATAGACCAATTGTTCCTTATAATATTCAGGACACTGTCATAGGTTGGTACTAGGCTACCGGCCCTAGGGTCTATACAAGCCTAGCCATAACAATTCCCTGGCTATTTCTTCCCACACTATTTACTTCCTGGACCCCTGTCTAGCAGGGCTTCTGACGTGATCCCTGGGGTGAATTTCCTTTCTCCCATCCAATCGTCAAGGTTCCTTTTGAAGAGGGCCAAAGAGGCTCTGCTTGACATGTATGGGACGTCTATTCCAGAGTCTGGGGAGTCCCTGGGTCAGGAACCTATCCCTCCAGCATGTTTTGTTTATTGTGATGACAAGGTTTAGATCCCTTGAGTGTGTTGCTCTGAGGGATTGGGATTTCTTTAAGTGTAGCATGTCCAACAGCTCTGGGTTTGATATGGCCTTATATGTTAAGCAGAGATTGCCTCTGAGTAGACGATATGCGACTGAGTATAGCTGGAGTTTTTTAAGGCGGTCAGCATAGGGCATCTGCTCTAGGCCTGTGATTCTTTTAGTGAGGTATTTCTGCGGCCTTTCCAGTTGCTGCAGGTGTCTTGTGAGGTACATACCAAATGGGGCGTTGTATTCTGTAATGGGTCTAATGAGGGATGAGTACAATGGGACAATGACCTCCTTTTTTCTGTATGAAAAGCCCTTAGTGATGAGGTGTGCCACATAAAAGGATTTCATGGCTGTTGTGGCGATGTGGTTATCGAAGGTGAGACCACTGTCCACCTGTGTCCCTAAGCCTCTTATCACACTTTCGGCGTTTAGTGTACTGCCACCTATGTGGTAATTCCCAGGTACATGTTTTTTTCCCAAAAGGGATAATTGTACATTTCTTGGCATTGAGCTTGAGCCCATGGCTCTGGCACCAAGCATCTGTTTCTGTAAGGCCCTTTTGTAGAGTATCCACATCATCCGGAGATTCAGCAATGGCTCCCAGTTTGCAGTCATCTGCAAACTTTGTTAGCCAGAGTCCCTTAGTGTTGGCCTGTACTTCAAAGAAGTAGATGCCAAACAAGAGTGGTCCCAGGACTGAACCCTGAGGTACTCCACTTGTCACTTGTCTGGAGCTGGATTTGGAGTCCGCTACTTTTACAGTGTGGGTTCTGTCAGTAAGCTAGTTGGCAACCCATCAAGTGACATAGGGATTAATGCCCAGCTTAGTAAGTTTATCTATGATGCCAGAGTGAGGGATGGTGTCAAAGGCCTTGGCGAGGTCCAGATAGGCTGTGTGGACTGCCTTACCCTCATCCACTGCTCTGGAGACTGATTCGAAGAAGTCAGTCAGGTTCAGGAAACAAGATCGGCCCTTCATGAACTCAAACTGGGTGGAGTCCAGTATTTGAAAGTTGCCAATGTCTTTGTTTATAAGTTCCATGATAATACGTTCCATGGCCTTGCAGATCAGGCTCGTCAGACTGAAGGGGCGGTAGTTCCCGGGATCCATGGTGGATCCCCCCTTGTGGAGTGGGGTAACTGTAGCTGTGCACCACTTAGTGGGCACAAAGCCTGAGGTGAGACTATGATTAAACATGACACTTAGGTGAGCTGCCAGTTCATTTTGTAGTCCATGTAGTACACAGCCCGGGATGTCATCTGGTCCCATGGATGCTGTATTCTTAGCTTTGGAGAGTGCATTTTTTACCTGTGTGGACGTTATTACCGGAATATGGCAATCTTCCGGTATTGAGATGGGCCATTTAGGGGGTGAGAGGGGGGTGAAGTTGGCACTGAATCGATCTGCCAGGATATTGGCAATATCTTTGGGATCAGTATATTTAATGTCATTCTGTTGTCGCTCGGAGCAGATCTGAGCATTGCCATTTAGATTTGTTCTAGTCAGTTTTAACATTATAATTTGTTATAACTGTAATATCATTAATAATTTTCTTATTATTAACATTTCATTCTGGGTGACCCTTGCGGTCAAAATACGTTTTGGCCGGTGGTGCTGCGGTAGTGTTGTCGCCTCATAGCAAGACGTTGTCTCTTTCGATTCTCAGCTAGAGCGTCTGTGTGGAGGCATACGTGAATGGGGCGTGCCTTCGTTGAAGGTTGTGCGTCAGGGCTGGTAACTCAGTACGTAAAAATCCACTACCAGTCATTAGCAGACCGGAGTTCCTTTGTGGCGACCCCTAACTGGGAAAAGCCGAAAGACACAAACAAACGAATTACACTGACTATCTGTATAATATTTTGTGACATTCATCAAAGATTCACTATAATTTCTGGACCCAAGTGCATTTGTTCTTGGTAAGTACGATCATCCATGTTCAGTCTACTCATTTGAAAATATTGGGTCCTAACTATGCCATTAAAAAATTGTGGATGCATACTTGATTTATGTAAAAATCTATTCACAGGTACATCTTTCTTATGCACCTTCCTATGGATGGACCCATTTTTTCTAATAAAATAAATATCCAAAAAACAATGTTTCTTTTGAAAAATTCATCTTGAATTTAAAAAAACTTTTAGTCATATTCAAATACGCAGCAAATTTCAGTAAATTATTTTCATCACTTGTCAAAATCAGGAAAACGTCATCCACAAAACATACATAAAATGCAACATAAAAAACAGTCATTCACATAACTGAAGGCATATTGATTCTCCCCATAATTCAGGACCAAGTTTGCATAAGTGTTAACAACTGAGGTTCACATGGCCACCCCAGACACTTGATGATAATATTAATTCTCAAAAATAAAAACATTGCTATTTAAAACAGCTTCTAATAAAGAGCAAGTGGTCTCAAATTTCCCTGACAGTAAATCTACTGTTGCTACACAAAACCTCTCTAATGGCATCAGTACCATAAACATTAGGTATAACTGTGAAAAGGGAAGTTATATCCAAAGTAACAAAATAGAAATTTAAAAAGGTGTTTGTCTCATACCATCTATGGAACTTATCCAAAAAAATCACCTGTGTCTTTGATATAGCTTTTAATTTTACATAGAAAAGGACTCTAGACATATTCTAAATACAAAGAAAGAGGTTCTGTAACCCACCCTTTCCCAAAGACAGTTGGTCTCATGGGTGGGTTATTTCGATCCTTATGAATCTTAGGTAATCTGTAAAGACAAGGAATAATAGGATGAGGGACTGAAAAATAGCTAAATAATTCTAAACTAATGCCATTCATCATTTGTAGTTTAAAACTAAACTATTGACCTTATGAATGATGTCTCAGACGAAGACAGAATGTACTTTCTGCTTCATTCAAAAAAAATATTCATGCTGTTTAAATAAAGAACGCTTATCTAATAAAACAATTGCCCCATGCTTATCAGACTGTTTTATCACAATATCAGCGTTATTTTTCAGCCTCAATAAGGTTTCATATTCACTTTTAGTGATATTGTACCACTTAGGGCATCTAGAGTCTTACAAATCATGCAGCTCTTTCTGACAAACATGGAAGGCAGTAATTACCGGTGCACTGACAGGCACAAATGTGCTGCTTCTTTTAAGTCCGTGTGTACAAGTAGTAGCATCCTTAAACATAATATTAAATTTAAATTACAGGCAAAACTTTTTAATCAGTTAATGCTCGTTCCAAAGAGTCAGTGCAGCTCAGGAGAAACTGTAGGCCTTTATTCAATAAAGAAAAGTCGCTGTCAGTAAGTTCAATATTCAATAGATTAACAACATTTTCAGTACTTATCTTGTCCAATTCAAGCTACTCCTAGTTTGTGGACCTGTATGGGTTACTTTTATGCCATCTGCTCTTAATTTTTTCTTCCTCTCGAAGATGAGCAGTGTCTATTCTCTACTCTGTCTGGCAATTACAATTTGACTGTAGTCAGTGGACGCAGAAAATCCTCATCTACCATTGGTGGACAAGATTCATCTTCTGCAGTCAGTTTCCCTTCTTCCTGAGCCAGATTGTCAGTAAGTAGTTCAAATTGTTATACAGGAAGCTCCGATGACTGTTCCATTAAATTGTTAGGAACAGTTAGATTAGGCAAACGTGAGGAAAAGAATCAAGTTCATACATTGAACCTTTAGGGCTACGAGTTTCATTGATGTATCTTTTAGGCCATGAGAAAATGTATTCACGTTGGAAATCTCTAATATCACAGTTTAGTGTGAGTCGTTTCTGTTGTTCCACATGACAATCATATTCAGTTAAGCATTCAAGCATCCTATTATATAGCTCTATATTATCTTTAAAAAAAGGCAGTGCAGAGAAAGTACTTTCTAAAGTCTCTCTCAACATGCTGCAACTCCTTTTCTGTCTCAAGAAATAAGTCATTCATAAGATGCATGTAATCAAGACTTAACTTCAGATTTAGCTGCTGCCATTTCTTTATCAAAATCTAATAGATATTTCCGTAGGTAGGCATCTTAAGTGTACGCAACCCTCCAGGTGCTATTCCCAGCTCTAAGGAAGCTTGAAAACTCATTCACTGCCATTGCAGGCATTTATAACCATGCATTTTTTTTCTCAAGAATGGAGATTTGATTTAACATTATAGTATTCATAAGATTAGCAGCACTCTCATTCATTAAGCCAGATGCTGATACATCTTGCAATAGAGGGTTTGAGCATGTTCTTAGCATGTCCCCTAAGGTACGATTTAGTAATTGAGACGATAACATCTCCACTTGAGTCTCGAGAATCAAAGGCTGTGTCATAGTAATATCCTGCTGTCCAACTCACAGTTCCTTTCCACAAAAAAAAAAAAAAAAAAAAAAAAACAGAACAATACAGCCACAAAAAAGGAAGGAAGGGAGTAAAAACAGCAGAAAAACAAAGTCGTAATCCACCAAAAACTGGACTGTTGTAGAAGTCAGAATGCGTACAAAAATTGTATTGAATTATCCACAAAGCTTTCAGGAAAGTAAATCCTTCTTTAATGTGATACAAACTAACAAATTTAGCACGTTCATTTACATACCCTAAAAGACAGCCATCCAATTACATTCATTGAAATACCCTGAAAGACACAGCCATCCAGTCAGATCTCTTATCCAGTTAATCACTTAAGATTTGAACACATATATCGAACTGTGCATGACAGATACATATATAAAAAAAAAAAAAAAATATATATATATATATATATATATATATATATATAATACATGTATAAAATACATATATGCAAAATCTACAGTATACCTTCTCAAGTAAAATACTAAAACATAAAAAACTGTAAACGTGTATATTATATATCTTCTAAATCTTGTATATTTTCCTTCCTCTGTCTGATTTTTATAATGTGCATCAGTTGAAATTTTGTCTAATATCTGATAAGTGTTCTGTTATTCTATCTGTGAACTGTGTACTAAACTTACCTATATAAAATGACGTACATGCTTCGCAAGTGGCTAAATAAACCACACTCTGTCATGCAAGTTGAAAAACAATTTATTATAAATTAATTCTGTGTAACTGGATGTATAAATCTAGTATCTCTAAGTATAAGTTTGCAGTTCACACAATTAAAACATGGAACAGTCCCTTTCTTACTGTTAGTGAAGAGATTCCAACTTTATTCATTTCTTTGTAACATAACTGCTGTTTCAGATTCCTCCCCCTTTCTACATGAAGAAAGGGGTATTTCCTACAATTTTGTGTAGCTCTGAAATGAAGAAATGAATAAGGTTGGAAGTTCTCAGATATTAGATGTAAAATTTGAACTAATGCACTTTATAAACATCAGATAGAGGAAGGCCCACAACATAAATTTACATTTAGGGTCATTCAAGTAGCCTATCCAAATAAGAGACGAGGCGATGTCAGTAGTAAGCTAGAAATAACAGAGTATGAGTGGATATTGCGTTTTAATGCAGATAAACCTTCAGGGTTAAATGCCGCTGTGAGCATTAAACCAGTTCTGGAAAGGAAATAAATGCAGCTGTAATATCCATGTTTACAATGTTTTATGTTTTAATATTTTACTTGAGGTATGCTGCAGTGTAATTTATATATATTTTGTATATATATATTTTGTATATATGTATTTTATGTATGTATTTTATATATATATATATATATATATATATATATATATATATATATCATGCACTGTTTAATATATGTCTTTATAGCTTAAGTGATTGCTTGAATAAGAGATCTGATTGGATGGCTGTGTCTTTTGGGGTATTTTAATGAATGTGCTAATTTTGTTAGTTTGTATCACACTGTAGAAAGGTTTACTCCCCAAATGCTTTGTGGATAATTCAATAAAATGTTTGTACACTTTCTGACTTCTACAGTCCAATTTTTTGGTGGATTACTACTTTGTTTTACTGCTGACTGTGTTTACACACTTCCTTCCTTTTTTGTGGCTGTATTGCTCTGAGGACTTCCTGTCTCCAGACATAAATGCTGCGTTCTTCCTTTTAGTAACTTGTACACCTCTCTCGTCAACCAGGGTTTCTGATTGCTCATGTGATGATGGTTTTGATGACTGTCACATCATCCACATATTTTGAGATGTAGCCTATTACCACCTTGGTGTACTCCTCTAGGTTGATACAGTGGTTCTCAGTAGCAGCCTCCTTGAATATGATCTAATCTGTGCTCTCAAAACAGTCCTGGAGTGCTGAGACTGCACCCTCTGGCCATACTCTTACTTCTCTGTTGGTTTCTCTCTAGTAAGCGATGGCTTATATGCTGGTATTATCAATTTGGAAAGGTGGCCAGAGTTTCTCAGGTGTGGGTGAGGCACTGCCTTAAATGCCAGCTTAACGTTGCTGTCTACCTTGTCCAGTGTATTCTCCCCCCTTGTTGCAAAGTCCATATATTGGAAATAGTGGGGAAGAGACACCTCCCCCTCTGGACTTACCCCTAAGAGAATGTATTCTGTCTGCTGTAAAAAGTGAAAGCCCTTCCACATGGACTGCACTGTCAGAATTTCACCTCACCTTGTTCTGAGTAGATAATTCCTGCTTTATATAGTCCACGTAGCTTTCCAGTGATCGAATATTTGCCAGCAGGATAGATGGGAGCGCAGGCCTGTAGAGATTTGCTTTTAACCTTGCAGAGATTCCAGCCCTGGAGCCTCTTTTTTTTGTGTTTTCTCATACCTCTTGCGTTTTCTTCTCTTACCATGATCTAAAAAGGTCAGTTCTAAACATACCAGGCATTTTGTTCCATGTGTGAGTAAGATTCCCAGCTCCTGTAACTCTAGAAGTGCTGTAGGCCTCACAGTTCCCACAGGCAGCAGCTCATCATATTAGTTAAATATTTACACATTAGGAATGGGTAAAAATCATTAGCAGGCTGCCACTGCCTTTGTGATTGTGATTTTGGTGATTTATGGAATGTCAGAGAGGCATCTGATAAAACCATCAACCTAGCCAGTTAAGAAGTGTACCTTAGGTAAAAGTAAATGCAACACCATTTGTGAGAGCTAAAGAATGGCACTTAAAAAAAGAGAATGACTTTTTTCCTAGGTAAGCAATAACGTCAGCATTAAAGAATTAGAAAAGGTCCATGGTTTAATAAAGCAAGTTAATAAAGGAAATAAGACAATCATAAGGCCTTCTTCACATTTGTTTGCAGTTTCAAATGAAGCATGCAGATCTCTTTAGAACTAGTGGTTAAGGACAACACATACACAAATGCTGTAGATATAGCCAATCTACTGGCTGATAGATTCAGTGAAAACTTCTCCCCTCTGTCCCCCCCATCAGTAAATCAGGACATCCCTATTACCTGTCCCCCACTCCTTATCTGTAGGGAACAGGTCATCACTGCCCTCTTAAAGGCAAAAAATACAGTTTCCATGGGGACCCGATAACATCCCAAGCTGCATGCTGCATGAACTCAGGCATGAACTTGCAGCACCATTAGGCACCCTATTCAACCAAAGCCTGAGTACCAGCTTTGTCCCAGCCGAGTGGAGGACAGCCACTGTCATCCCTTTACACAAAGGTGGAGCATCCACCGATCCAGGAAATTGTAGGCCCATCAGCCTAACTAGCCTGATCTGCAAGGCCATGGAACGGATTGTCATGGACCTCATTAACAGGGACATTGGCAACCTCCAAACACTCAACCCCACCCAGTTTGGCTTTGTCAAGGGGAGGTCATGAGTGTTAAATCTGGTCGACTTCTTTGAGACAGTCACTAAAGCCATGGACGAGGGGAAGACGGTGCACACTGCCTACTTTGACCTGGCCAAAGCCTTTGTCACTATACCCCACTTGGGCATAGTAGATAAACTCTTCCAACTAGGCATCAATCCATATGTTACCAGATTGGTAGCAAACTGGCTCACTGATTTGAACCCACCTAATCAAAATAGGGGAAGCCACCTCAAGCAGTAGAGCCGTAACGAACGGCATATCCCAGTGATTGGTCTTGGGACCTCTTTTGTTTGGAATATACTTCCCTGAGGTGCAGCCCAAAACCCATGGGCTATGGCTGACAAGTTTGCAGATGACTGCAAGATGGGTGCAGTCATCAATTCCCCAAGTAATGTGGATGTTCTCCAAGAGGGTCTCCCCAAACAAGTGAGTGGTGGCAGAAACATGGCATCAAGCTGAATGCCAAAAAATGCATCATCATCATCCCCTTTGGGGAGAGTGATGTCCCCACATATTATTACATTAATAACGTCCTAAGTACACAATCAGTAGTGAGGAATTTAGGCACCCAGGTTGATAGCAACCTGACTTTTGACCACCATGTTGGTTCCATTGTAGGGAAAGCTTCCTACATGGCCCACCTCATAAGTAAGGATATCGCATCCCAGGACAGAGGTCATAAAATCTCCGTATTCTTCCCTTATAAGGCCACATATTGAGTTCAACGCTTCCATTGTCATGTACCTCACAAAACACATGCACAGCTGGAGAGACCAAAGAGGTTCCTCACCAGGAGAATCCAGGCCCTCCAGCACCTACCCTACACAGATAGGCTAAAAGCCCTTCCTTCTACTCAGTTTCATACATACTCCCCTTTCTCTGGCATACAGAGCAGCCTCAGACCCTGCCTTGATGGGACTGCTGCATATTCACAAGTCAAGCTCCACTCGAGCAACCCGTACACGTGGCCTTAACCTGGTCTGTGATATCAATAGAACTTGTTGGCAGGACAGATTTGTGTCCCAGAGACTCCCCATCTGTGGAATAGACTCCCTCTCTACATCAGGCAGAGTACCTCATTACCCCCTTTTTAAGCACAACCTGGATAACTGGATGGGAAACAGAAAATACACTCCTGGGATTCCAGTTGTATCCCTGCTGGACAGGGGCTCTGGGTGTTGACTTGTCTAAACATGGGCTAAACTCTTGGCTAGGCTTATAAGGGCCTCAGGGCCAATAGCCTAGTAACCTCCTATGCATGACTCCACCTTTCAAAGTGGAGTATCTAAAACCAAAATAAATTAAACCTAAGCTGCTTAGCCAAACATTCCCATTAAGATAAAGATCTTCAAAGTTGCTTTTGATATTGTAGAGCGCACTGCCATAAGAATCTTTGAATAAATTTTCAAAGTAGATGTACAGACTAGTTTGTTTGCTAATGGGAGGATCTCTCAAGGGTAAAGGATGCAGAGAAGTAACTATTGTATAATGCAGCGGTCCCAACCACCGGGCCATGGATCATTTGGTACCAGGCAGCACAAAGAATAAAAAACTTTTTATGTTGGGCATACAAGTGTCCAGAAAAAAAAGTGTATGTATGTGTATTTGTTTCTGTCTGCGTGTGTACATGAATGTGTGAAGCAGAAGAAACTGTGCATGTGTAAATGAGAGAGTGAACAGCAAGATTGATCAAACCATTATTTTATACTTGCTAAGCATCACGTTTGCTGTTTAGTGAGTGTAAAATAAATGAAATTAAAAAAAAGTGTTGGGTGTGTGCGTACGTTTGTCTGCATGTGTGAACGAATGTGTGCACGAAAGCAGAAGAGTGTGTGTGTTTAATTACTGCTCTTATAAAATTACAAACTTGCTTAAATAAAAGGTTTTGTGTAGTATGAATTTTCTGAAGAAAATAATAAGCTGAAACTCAGATGTATGTCATTATTTAGTAACTTCAATCTCCAATGACTGGCAACAAACCAGGAGTAAGGAACCAAAAAGTAAAGTAAATCCCTAGATGATTTTAAGTGTTATATTTTGTATGAAAAATGCTTCCTCCAACACCATTAACATATACTACAGCAAGTTTGAAACATAAGGCGGAGGAAGTATTTTGCATTAAAAATATATATTAAAAAATAGTACTTAAAAAAATGAATAAGTACAACATAACAGTTTTACAGAGAGCCCATTCTCCAGTCTGAGAGTAATAATACCCTCCAGGGTGTGTTTTAATGTGTAATTAATGCCCTTCCAGAGGGTGTAGAAGCCCTCCGCCTGCAGCGTCGGGACTCATAACACCTCTTGGCAGGTGTTAATTACACATTAGCACACACCCTGTCAGGCATTATTGTTTGCTTATTATACGTGCGCGATGGCAGGTCCATGGAAAATTGTCTTAACATGAAACTGGTTCGTGGTGCAAAAAGGTTGGAGACCACTGGTGTAATGAATGAGTCATACTTACAACGAGAGAAGAAATCTCTAAAACTGTGAGATGAATGTATGCTCTGTGTCTTAAAATGTATGTATATGACAACCGTAGGTTTGATTGGTAAAAATGCACTTACATTTTCTACACTAAACGTTTATAACTGAAGGCAAGAATGGAAGTAGCTAGGATTTTTGTTTTGCTCTGGTGTTGTTTGTAGTGCTTCAAATGAGTCGTTTATGTATTACATTTTGCTAATGCTGATTTACTTTCATCCTACCGCAGGTGCAATCCCTTTTAACAAGCTTTGAAAGAGGCTATAAAGTGGATGGGGGCATTATTAATGCTTTTGTCCTAATCCAAGCTAACATGCTGCTCAGTGATCAATGACAGATTGCCTTTCATGGAGTAGAGCTTACGTATTAATTGCACTTTCCCTCCCAGGATCCCTGTGTCCCCTTAACTACCGTAGGGAAGTCCACTATTCTTCTTCTTTCAGCTTTTCCCGGTTAGGGGTCGCCACAGAAGATCACCTGTCCGCTTATGATTGGCAGTGGAGTTTTACAGTGTCGAGTTGCCAGCCCAGTGCCCAACCTTCCACAGAAGGCACACACATGCATGCACTCACGCCTAGGACCAATTTAGAGTATCCAATTCACCTACAGCAGGTCTTTAGGATGTGGGAAGAAACCGGAGCACCCGGAGGAACCCCACACGACCACAGGGAGGACATGCAGACTCCACACAGAAGGCACCCCAGCTGAGGATCGAACCGGAGAACCTCTTGCTGTGAGGCAGCAACACTAACCGCTGCACCACCACGGTCGCCCTATAGGGAAGTCCACTGTACCCTTTTTTAATGCTTTATGGGTATCCACGCTAAGGAATAGTAGTGGTAGGTGAGGGAAACCTGACGTGATTCTGTTGTACAATGTTTTAAAGCTGTTTATATGAAGCAATACTCCTGAACTCTGTAGGTCAGAAAGGTGAAACAACAGGTTTTGCCCAGCATTCACTATAGTAGGTACTCTGCCAAGAATCTGGAATTGTAGATTTCTGTAATCATACCTCTCAAGTGTACCTGATTGTGAAGAATGTTCCTTATTTTGAGTCTTAATGTCCATGTTCTTCAGTGGTCCACATTGGACCACATTGAAAAGGGTTTGTCACACATTCATTCCTAAGAACCCTTTTTAGTAATATCCATGACAAATAATACTGAGTCATATTATTTCATGAAAATAATGTTTTATAAGTATAAAGCAACACATTTAACCACCCTGTGAGCTTCCTTGTTGAAGTTGTTAGTATGCTCTCAGTAAGTGTTCTGCAGTTTGCCCATTTGTTCCAAATTATGGGAGGTAGTGTTCCACATTTTGAAGATGGAAGGTTAAGAGCTATGCCTGCAGTAATAGTCAGATGAGTGTTAGCAGACTAGGGTTTGATCCCATCTGTCTTTTTTTTAATATATGTTTTAATCCATGTAAGTAACACGTGCAACATTATAATGTAAAAGGTACTAAATACTTATCCACTAGCTGAAATGTTAAACTAATGTATTTTCTGCCATATGCAGTACTGGTTACAGCAGAGGAAGGTATTTCATTTAAGTATCGATATGTTTTTGCCTTTTCATTTAGAGAGTACAAAAGTTAGCAGTTTATAGTAATTGCCTTCTCTTGCTTGAAATCTTTTGTTCTGCAGTGCAAATACAAAGATGGTGAGGTTCCAGAAAGGAGAAAGTGTTGGTCTTCGACTGGCTGGAGGTAATGATGTAGGCATATTTGTTGCTGGTGTCCAGGAAGGCAGTCCAGCAGATCAAGAGGGGCTTTGTGAGGGTGATCAAATCCTGAAGGTAGATAGCTTTCAGAAAGCAGATTTAATTGTCCTAATTAACTTTACTGAAAAGTCAAAGTGTAATTGCATTTTTTAATATTGAATTAGGTGAATAATCAAGATTTCAGATGCCTTATTCGTGAAGATGCTGTACTTTTTCTGCTAGAAATTCCCAAAGGAGATGATGTGACGATATTAGCCCAGAGCAAGTATGATGGTGGGTATCTTTGTATTGATACGTTTTATGCAGATTTTTCAGCATTGTTTAAATCCAGTATTACCTATTTAGTTAGTGCTGCCTAAACATTACTAATTCACAGATAACAGAGTTAATGTTCTTAGTATAGTAAGTTAAAATAATCTGGGAATTAAATCACCCCATCTTTTTTTAAGATAAAACAGAGAATTTGGTTCTGAAAATGTGCCTTTTTACAGCAGTAACTGGCTGTAGTTAGTAGAACCAGTCCTTTCCTCTTTGGTGTGTGGACCTGGCTAGATAATTTTACTTTGTAACTGTCCCTTTATTTGGCCGTATATTCAAGTCATGCAAACACTTTCAGTAGAGATTACTAAGAAGTTGTATGAGGTTCATGCTAATTGATTTCAATCAGTTCATCTGTAGTATTGCCATCTCCTTATATAATGTCTCTTCTCTTAAATACCTTGACATCCTACAGTTGTAAATAACAATTATTTCCAATAATTGTAGTTTTTTGCATATTATTTTCTACTGTTATTTTAGCAGCTTCATTGAAGAGTCCTTGAGATAGGTGGAAGAGGTGTGTAATACCATTTATAGCTGGCAGATAAAATACCTTCCCTTTCCAGTATGCCCAGCCATGCAGTATATTTGTAATTTTCTAAATGGTAGTTTGTTTGTTTGCTGACCAGACTGTATGGACAGGGATCAGAACAACTGATCATTTTTGCCCACCATCCTGACATGAAGCAGAGATCACCAAACTGTAAATTCAGTCTTTTTTTTTTTTTCAGTTGTTTGCATCAGCTATTCTTTTTAAATCTTCTGGTAATTTTATTTTGCCATTCATCCACCACTTTCTTTGAGAGCCAATCATATGGAAGTTTATTCTATTCATATAACACGCTCTTTAAGAACTCGTTACCAGTTGTGTTATTCTTACAGAAACTCTAAATCTAAAATGTTTTACTGCATATGTATTTATTTTATTTAAGTAAAAAAAAAATGTATTTAAATAAAATAAATAAAAAATTCTTACAGAAACTTTAATTCTAAAATGTTTTACTGCAGATTTTTTGCAAACCAGCATACTCTACCAGAAATGGCTCTTGAAAACATGCATGCCTCTTTAGAAACTCTCCTCTTAATGTTCTATAGGACAGAAAAAATAAGCATAAATGTTTTAATGTTTTATGATGATTTATATCCTTAGATGTTTTATTCTTTTAGTGTAATATCTCTGGACATATCTAAGTCTTTGTGTAGGTATTTTACTCTGTGGATGCCACATTAATGTTCCTAACAGCAAGAGGTTCTCCTGTTCCATTCTTGGCTGGAGTGCCTTTTGTGTGGAGTCTGCATGTCCTCCCCGCAGTCGAGTGTCCTCCAAAAGACATGCGTGAATGGGCGTACCTCCGTTGAAGGTTGGGCGTCGGGCTGGCAACTCGGCACCATAAAAATCGACTGCCAGTCATTAGCGGACCGGAGGTCCGCTGTGGCGACCCCTAACCAAGAAAAGCCGAAAAGACAAACAAACATTCCAATTTTGAACTAACAAGACATAATTCCTTCATCAGATATTCCTTCCTACTCTTAAAAAATGAATTATTCATCTTAAAAGTCCACATGACCAATAGAGAGAACTCCTCAGTTTGAGCTTAATGAGAGCTTCTTATCCACAAGAACTCCTAAGTCGCAAATTTCTAGTTCTATATTATTTTTAGTGCAAGTCTTGTAATGTTTATTTTACCAAATGAGCATACATGTATCTTCCTTCTGTTTCTCTTCATCTTATTCTGCTATGTAGAACCACTCGGTTACTCCAGTCCTTTCTGCAGGATTCCTGTATCAGCATCTGAACAATTTGTGTTCCTAAATTTAAAGTCTTCTACACAAGTAAAAGTTTCAGAAGTATTTTATTTTCAAAACCGATATCAGATAACTATTGAAAAGATGAAGTCTAAAAACTGGTCCCTGTGGTACACCTTTATTAAAGTAAGGCATATAGAGCGTCTTACATTTTCCGACTGTATATGCCATATTTTATTTGGTAGCCACTCCATTTTCTACCTAATCAATATTTCATGCAGTTTCATAGCAGATAATTTATGGATCATTGCCCATGATCAACTGTCAAATGGGACTAGAAAAGTTTGTATAACTCATTTTAACCTTCAGTCCATTTTCTGGACATACCATGGTGTTTTCAATGAAACTAAGATGGCAAGTGATAGGCAGTCTAGTCTACAGGTAAGCATGTTGACTTAAAGGGTGTTTCCTTCTCTAGTAATTCTGTTTGTAACTTTCCAGAGCTATTGCTTCCATTAGTTTACTCATGCAGGATAGTGTACTAGTTGGCTAGTAGGTCCATAGTTCTTCACAATATGTCATTATTTTTTCCTGCAGACTAGCCAGATGATTGCTGTTTTTCATTTCTCTGGTGTGGCTATTTCCTCAAAACGGTACTTAAACAATAGTCTCAAAGGTACTGTTAGGGAAGATTTTAGGGATTTAGTATTATGATTACTTATAGTATCCAAGTCACTAGGTTTGTGTGTGTGTGTGTGTGTGTGTGTGTGTGTGTGTGTGTGTGTGTCTAAGTTGCTTATCAAGTTGTCTAGACTGTCATAGTTTAGTTCAGATCATCTATTTTCACACACTAAAGTCTTATAGTTATTTAATATTCTTTTGTCCTGGCCCAAGACACTGAGAAAGCAGGATTCAGATAAACTAATTCTTTCATCCTGGGATTAATGATGTCCTTCAAGGATGCATCTGCAGTCCTTACATATGGGTTGTCCTGCCTCAGGCAGCCCTTCGGTCGGCCGGATTCCAAAGTCTGGGTCCGGCGTCGGCTGATGTCGCCCTTTTCCCCGACGTCAGAGCGCCTGGGGTATAAAAGCGTCAGCCGACGCCATCTTCCTCAGTCTTTCTTGCCGCGCGGTGCCCGAAGCAGAAGCAGTTCGCAAGTGCCGGTCGGCCAGCTCCTGTGATTTCAGCTACCGAAGTCTTCAAAAAAGCTAAGTACCCCGTTGGGGACTCTTTCTTGCCTCAGCCGATGTCAGATCAAACGGTTAAAGTTAATAATTGTTTAAAATGTGGGAAACAAATACCTCATAAGGATTTCCACTCTTACTGCTTACCTTGCCTAGGCCCAGACCACGACGTTTCGGCCTGTACAGCCTGTGCTTCCTTCAATAGACGCACTCTTAGGCGTCGGGCAGAGTTTACAGAGGAATATTTTGGGCAAAGTTACTGTTATAAAATGCCGTTGGAGCTTCTGACAGCTCATTTACCCAAAAAACATAAGGAGAAGGACCGACACACGCGGTCCGCGGTTCCGGCCGACTCCACGCCCAGGCCTACCGCTAGTGTCTCGGTCTCTGCTGAATCCGAATCTCTACCGATTCCGACCGACGACACCGCACAGCCAGTACCTCCAGTACCGGAGGCTTCCACTGGGTCGGTCTTAGAATTACCTTCTGAAACCGGTGCTCCGGAGATATCCGACACCATTTCTGTGGCTAAAACTACCCCAGCATGTGGGGCAGCCAGGCCTCCTGTATCCATGTCCATTAAGGCTTTTACTGCTAAACAGCCAAAATCTCTCCCTCCCAAGGCTATTCCTCAGGGATCTTCTACAGGTTCACAAATTTTAAGCTTAGCTGAGGACCTTATCTTCTTAATCAGGGGCTCTCAGCCACACCCAGACAGGGGCTCTCAACCTCCTCCAGGCAAAAGGCCCAGGGTTGAGCAGACATATCCCCAGGCCTCTGATGAGGCCTCAGATGACTCTGCCCTTTCAGATTACCAGGAGGAGGCCTTTCCGGCCTACGAGGATTCTGATGCAGAGGAATCTATTCCCTCGGCCTCCCCCCCTGAAGAGTTGTCCTTTGGGGAGACCCTTCACTCCATGAGAGAGCATTTTAAATGGCAAGGCCAGGAATTCTCTGATTCCAGGAAGAGGTTAAGGACTTTTTTGCATTTGCCTCAGCATAGACCTTTGGCTATTCCTCCTGTTTTAAATGTCATAGAGGATGTGTACTCAGAGTCTAGTATTTCCCCATACTCCCTCCCTCCAGCTCCTGTCAAACCCGACAGGTACTACAGGGTCCCGGACACACATCTATTCCTTTACAAGGGCCACTCAGCTGACCCAGAAACTATTTCCCAGGGGCCTAAAGGGGTTGCAACCTCCACTACTAAGAACCCACTTCCTTTTGAAAGGGAATCCAGGGCCCTAGAGAGATGGGGTAAAAAAGTGTACACTCACTCTTTCTATGAGAGCATTGAATTGTCAATTCCATATGATACAGTATCAAGAATATCTGTTAGATGAATTGCATAAAAAACTAACCTCACCTGAACCCCTGGATCGCAAGGCACTTCAGGATCTGGTGCATAACTCCCAGCAGGTTAGCAACCATTTTTTACAGTGTGGTTATGATGCATTGGAAGCTTCATGTAGGTCAGCAATGACAGGTGCAGTCATACGTAGACATGCTTGGCTGAAGGAACAAACACTGCCAGATCATGTTAAAGCAAAGCTTCTGGATGCACCCCTGGAAAAACAAAAGTTATTTGGTTCCACGGCTCAAGAGGTCTTAAAGAAATTTGAGGAAAAGGCCAAGTCAGTACAGACAGTCAAAGATTTTCTCCAGGTCCAACCACCAAGATTCAGCAGAAATTGGCCTTCTAAGAATCGGTCCTTTCCAGACACAGACAGATTTCAAAGAGGCAAAAATAGGCGTGCCAGAGGTAGAGGGCAAGCTAGAGGCTCCTACAGAGGATGTCAGTGGCAGCCTCCTAACCAAAGAAGTAGTGCAGGACCTACACCTGCTTCACAAGAACAAACTCAATGACTTGAATCTGACCCCGCCAACCAGGGCTCAATTGGAAGCACCTTTGGGTGGAAAGCTATCTTTATTCTAAAAAAATTGGCACATTATTACAAGGGACAAATGGATACTGCAAATAATAGACAAAGGATACAGATTCCATTTTCATACATTACCAAAAAGACAAGGCATGCCAAATCTGCCACCGAATCAAAGGACAGAGGCTTTCAAGCAAATTTCCAACCTACTGCAAATGAAAGCAATAGAAAAGGTTCCTCTCATAGAACAAGGCCAAGGATTTTATTCCAGACTATTTCTTGTCCCAAGAAAAGAAAAGCAATGGAGGCCTATTCTGGACTTGTCCGCACTAAATACTTACCTCATTGTGCCAAAATTCAAAATGCTGACCTTACAGCAACTCCTTCCCATGCTGGGCAAGGGGTCCTGGCTGGTAACTCTAGACCTCAAGGAGGCATACCTGCATGTCCCTATCAGACAAAGTTGCAGAAGATACCTCAGATTTCTTGCAGGTTCAGAGCGTTATCAATTCTCAGCATTGCCCTTTGGCTTATCTACTGTGCCCAGAGTATTCACGAAATGCCTGGCATCAGTAATTGCACATTGCAGACTTCAGGGGATTCAAATATACCCATACCTGGACGACTGCCTTATACAAGCGGACAGCCAACAAACATTGGTAAAACACTTGAATTATGCCATCCGCCTACTTCAGGCTTTGGGATACACAGTCAACATTCAGAAATCAAGACTTGTTCCATCCCAAAGAATAATTTTTCTGGGTGCAAAACTAGATACAACCACCCAAATGGCTTTTCTCACAGAAGAAAAACAAGAACAACTACCGGATTATTTCAGAAGCCTGACAAAACAAACCCAACTGACTGCAAGGAAAATCCTGCAGGCCGTGGGTTTCATGGCATCTTGCATTCTTCTGATTCCACAAGCAAGGCTGCATATGAGGAAACTACAATGGTACCTAAGGAGTCTATGGTCTCAACACAGTCACAGCCTAGAAGCTTTGATCCCCCTTATTCCATGCCTTTAAAAGGAATTTCTATGGTGGGCTCAAGCAAGCCAGTCAAACATGGGTCTGCCTTTCAGCAAACCAAATATCAGCCAAACCATTACAACGGACGCCTCAGACCATGGATGGGGAGTGCACATGGAGGGAAGATGCATTCAAGGACAATGGACACAAACAGAATTTCGCCTGCACATAAACCAAAAGGAAATGCTGGCAGTGATGCATTCAATCGAGGCCTTCAAGCACTTCCTACATCAAGGCCACCTGCTAATAAAGACAGACAATACCACAGTTATGTGGTACATAAACAAGCAAGGAGGTACCCATTCTTACCCTCTTTGCAGGCTGGCAGTGAATCTTTGGGAACTTTCCCTAAAACTCAATATAGAGCTGCAATCCCAGTTTGTACCAGGAAAAGACAATGTACTGGCGGACAGCCTAAGCAGAAACATCATGGATCCACACGAATGGATGCTGCACCCAGACACCTTTCTTCAAGTAACGCAATCATGGGGAAGGCCGGACATAGATCTTTTTGCCTCCCACCACAACCATCAACTGAAGAAATTCTGCACAAGGACATACCACCCACAAGCATGGAAAGTGGACGCTCTCTCTTTCAGCTGGAATACTCTAACAGTATATGCATTTCCACCTCTTCCGTTAATGACCAAGGTCTTACTGAAGATCAGGACAGAACAACCAAAAGTGATTCTGATAGCTCCGGACTGGCCAAGACAACACTGGTACCCACTGTTAAGGAGCTTGTCACTCACGAAACTGTGGCCTCTACCACAATGGCCACTTCTTCTGACACAGCACAATTACAAAACTCTGCACTCCAGCCTAAAAACCTTGCAGCTGACGGCCTGGAAAATACCTTGACTCTTCGCCTGGATAAACTATCCAAAAGGGTAAAGGATATCATCAAGGAAGCTCGGCGGCCTTCCACAAGAAAGGCATATTCAGCAAAATGGAAAAGATTTCGCACTTGGAACTCCACAAAGGGCCAAGATCCGACAGTAATGAGCATTCCACATATCCTGGAATACTTGGCAGAAATGCTCCATAATGGCCTTTCTTACTCTTCCATAAAAATCCATGCTTCAGCAATTTCAGCAGAGTACAACACTGATCCACCTGTATTTTCTCATCCGCTGCTAAAGCAGTTTCTAAGAGGGATAAAAAACATCAACCCTCCAAGGAAACCACCAGTGCCTACATGGGACCTTAACTTCATGTTGGAAAAATTAACTCTACCTCCCTTTGAACCAGCAGCATCTGCAGAACTACAGTTCCTGTCTTGGAAGACTGCTTTCCTTCTGGCCATAACCTCAGCAAGAAGAGTATCTGAGTTACAGGCCCTCATGGCAGTACAACCATTTCTTACTTTTCGTCAGGACAGTCTCATTGAGAACCAATCCTTCATTCATGCCAAAGATGGTATCCAGGGTCTCACTGAACCAAGCTATTCACCTGCCTACCTTCTTTCCAAATCCACAAAATAAAGGAGAGAAACTTCTTCATACCCTGGACATTCACAGACAGTTGCGCTACTACTTGGACAGAACTAAGACTTACAGGAAAACTGACCAGCTTTTTGTAGCATATGCTGCTGGTGTACAAGGAAAAGCAATTTCCAAACAGACAATTTCAAAATCTGTAGGGAATTGCATTCGATTCTGTTACTCTTTTCATGGCAAAACTGTGCCAGCCAACATTAGACCTCATTCCACCAGAGCCACAACCACCTCCACAGCCTTCTTAAGAGGGGTGGCTACAAAGGACATCTTAGAAGCTGCTACATGGAGCTCCGTGCATACATTTTCCAGGCATTACAACTTACCTTTATATTCCAGATCCAGAGCAGGCTTTGCTACTGCAGTCCTGCAGGGCATTTTAGCTACACTATCCTTTTCTTAGGTCCTACCACCCCCAGCTTGGCTATGGTATTCTACCCATATGTAAGGACTGCAGATGCATCCTTGAAGGACATAGTACAGTTTTGTACCTACCATAAATGTAGATGTCCGATAGGTATGCATCTGCAGTCAGGATTTCCCTCCCTCCTACCCCTCTGTGGTATTACTTTAGTATTTATCCCTCTTTCTAGCTAGCTGGGGTTATCTATTATGGTGTATTTGTTTTATATTACTGTGCATGTTTGGAATTTTTTGCATCTCTCCAAATTTAGCCTTCATTAGAGGGCACCTGGCATCTGGGGCAAGAAAAACTGAGGAAGATGGCGTCGGCTGACGCTTTTATACCCCAGGCGCTCTGACGTCGGGGAAAAGGGCGACATCAGCCGACGCCGGACCCAGACTTTGGAATCCGGCCGACCGAAGGGCTGCCTGAGGCAGGACAACCCATATGTAAGGACTGCAGATGCATACCTATCGGACATCTACATTTATGGTAGGTACAAAACTGTACTTTTCTTGATGTCCCCCTGCAAATATAGTGTGTATGATCTACCTGCCTTACTATCATCTGTGTACCTGCAAAATGATCTTTTGTTGTCTTTACAGCTCTTTAGTAATTTGCTCTTAAAAAACTGCTATCACTTTTACAACACTTTTATCATGTTTACAGATAATCTAGTAAACTAACTTAATTAGAATGTTTTGTATTGCTCCATTTTTTGTATATTCTATTCTTTTTTGTTAATTTCCATGTTCCTTGAAATCGTGTTTTTAGCGCTACTCAAAGTTTGATCTGCTATATCTTTGTTTTTGCATCCATAAAGAGCTTTTGTGTCAAACCTCATCCTTCTATTGTATTTTGCCATACAATGTGGATAGCCAGTCATTAGACACTAATTTCTTATTGCTGTAATAGTGATCTTTAAGTTTATATTGTCCAGATTTAACTTCTGTATCACCTTATGATCACTGTCAAGTAAAGGCTGAGTGAGCTTTGAGTAATGGTGGTAATTCAGATTTAAATAGATTGCCTCAAATTTGTTTTTGCTCTACTTGCTGGGCTGTTAATGTTGGTTTGACACCAATTATAATTTAATAAGGTATGGATTAACTTTGGACTATTTGTCCTTCTTGGGTTGGGTAAATTACGAGAATGGGAAAGTTGAAAATATCCTATTAGTGTAACATTTTCATTTCATTACTTGAGTAAGTTTGGTCAGAAAAATGTCAAATATTTGGATAAATGCCACATTCATATTTTGAGGTTGCAAATGCATAATCTGTCAAATTGTTTGTATTTTATTAAAACTTAGCATCATTAACACATATATCATCATTTACTGTTAATCCCTCCTCTACCCTCTGTTGACCTTTTTAAAACAATTTCCCGGTACCCATCTAATTTGGAATTCAGTCTATATCCTGATACCTGCTTTTGGCAGTAACTCTGTATCAGTATAATATTGTATGATGATGTTTTACAGCATGCCAGTTTTCCCTCCTAAAATTCTAGCATTTGCATATATCAGCCTATTTTTTCTTGGTTCTACCTCATCTCTACACTGACCTTGTCCTTCTGAAAACTCTTTCTTTGTACTAACAGAATGAAGGAGTTTCCTTTTCATTTTTTATTTACAATAAGTGGATAAATTTGTATTATCCTTTGACAAACCCTAAACATTATCACAAGTGCTTAAAAATGGCCATGATTTTAACGCAACAAAATTTTGAGATCTAGGCATGTTTTTGATCAGTTTTCTTATCAATACCTTCAGCCACAAAGTAACCAGAAACAAGGCTTGGATACCCCTTTCATTAGTAAAACTCATAATGCTAAGTGCTCTCTTAAAAACAAGTAGTCATCATTGCTGATTATTTAGCCCTGTATGATGGTAATTTCAATACAGCCTTATTCTGACTGTCCAAACCTGCCCTTGTGTCTCTCACTCTGGCATCAGGTGAAGAACACAAAATTCTGTCTTCATTTGAACCTTTGCTAAAATAGCATCTGTACCTATACACCCATCATTAAAACCGTTTGTCTAGTGGAAGTGGATCGTGGATGCTAAACTATTATATCTGTCATTTTGTGCATATCTAGAATGCATGAATTCAAATGTATCCACTTCTCCTTGATAATAAGCATAGCTAATGCCAGTGTTGCAGTTTGTTCTTAATTTTATAGGTGTACATTTTTACTGATTTCTTATATAGTCATATCTCTTCCTTTCAGCCATCATTCAATTGGACCTGTTTCTCTTCCTTTTACTTTTATGTGATCTGATAGTCACATTTTGAAAGCAGTATTTTGTTTCTCTTAGTTATCAAGTATCTACTTCCAATTTTGTCTTTTAGGTTCATAGGTTCATACTAGGCTATCTGCCCTGGGGCATTTATAAGCCTAGCCCAATTGTGTTTGGCTTATGCCACCCCTTGATTTGAGTGTACTGTGCCCTTTTTAAAGTTTAGTTTACTGTGCCTCTGTCTAATAGTGACACGGAAGTAATCTCCGGGACAAACCTACGATCCCCCATCCACTCATCAAGATTCTTCTTGAAGAGAGTCAGTGAGGTGCTCTGCCTAACATGAATTGGAATCCTGTTCCAGAGCGAAGGGATCCTCTGGGTTATGAATCTGTCCCTCTAGCATGTTCTATTTATTTCTGTGCTGAGGTTCAAGTCCCTAGAGTGTGTGGCTCTAAGGGATTTAGATTTACTGAGGTGGAGCATGTCCATTAATTCTGGGTTGGACATAGCTTTATATGTCAGGCATAGATCGCCTCGAAGTAGGCGGTATGCAACTGAGTAGAGCTAGGGTTTTTTTAACCGAGCAGCATATGGCATCTGTTTGAGTCCCTTGATCCTCCTGGTGAGGTACTTTTGGGGTCTTTCTAATTGCTGCAGGTGTCGGGTAAGGTACATCCCAAAGGGGGCATTGTATTCTATGATGGGCCTGTTGAGGGATGAATAAAGGGACACGATTACCTCTCTTGATCTAGATGTGAATCCTTTCATGATGAGGTGGGCTGTGTAGAAGGTCTTTCTAACCACTTCGGCAATGTGGTTGTCAAAGGAGAGATTGCTATCAACTTGGGTCCCCAGATCCCTAATTACTTTCTCTGTACTTAATGGGTTACCACCTATTTGGTAATTTGTGGGCACATTGTTTTTACCAAAGGGTATGACTGTACACTTTTTGGCATTTAGCTTTAGACCATGGCTTTGGCACCAGTTATCCGTCTCTGCGAGACCTTTTTGAAGGATGTTTGTGTCAGCTGGAGAGTCAATTATGGCGCCCAGTTTGCAGTCATCTGCAAACTTGGTGAGCTATAGTCCTTCCACGTTGGCCTGTACCTCAGAAAAGTAAATACTGAACAAGAGAGGTCCCAGGACAGAACCTTGTGGGACACCACTTGTGACAGGTTTCGAGTCTGACATGGCCCCAGCAACTCTGACGTTATGGGTTCTGTCTTTGAGCCAGTTTGCGACCCATCTTGTGACATAGGGGTTTATATTTAGGCTGGATAGCTTATCTATGATGCCTGAGTGGGGTATTGTGTCAAATGCCTTTGCGAGGTCGAGATAGGCTGTGTGGACTACCTTCCCTTCATCTATGGCCTTGGTGACTATTTTGAAGAAGTCGACCAGGTTCAAAAGGCAGGATCTGCCCTTGACGAAGCCAAATTGGGTAGGATCTAGTGTCTGTATGTCCCCAATGTCTTTGTTTATGAGTTCCATGATGATCCTCTCCATAGCCTTGCATACTAGGCTAGTCAGGCTTATGGGGCGATAGTTTCCAGGGTCCGTAGAGGCTCCACCTTTGTGGAGTGGGAACACTGTTGCTGTACGCCATTCTGTGGGCACATATCCTGTAGTGAGGCTGTGATTGTACAGCTGTTTTATTTGAGGGATTAGTTCCTCTTGTAGTTCATGTAGGACACAACCTGGGACACCATCTGGTTCCATGGAAGCAGTGTTTTTTGCTTTGGAGAGGGTGGCCTTCACCTGAGCATCAGAGATGTTTGGGAGGCTGCACTCTGCCGGGATAGATACTTGCTCTTTTGGGGGGGAGGGGGTGGAGAAGTTTGCACTGAACCTGTTTGCCAGGATATTGGCAATGTCTGTGGGTTCAGTGTATTTTTTGTCGTTTAGAATCAACTCAGAACATGTCTGGGAGTTGCATCCCAGGTTCCTAACAACTGAAAAAAGCCTTATGATTGTCTTTAGTGTCTTGTGCAATTTTTCTCTCGAAGCTGGCCTTGGAGGATTTTATGAGGGATCGTAATTTTTTGCTAGTACTGATCAGAGATGCCTTCCCTTTCAGGGATTTTGCTCTATCATGTAGTAGCTTCCTCCTTCTGTTGTACAGTTTATTTATGGCTGGGGTCCACCAGACTGGACGCCTGCCTTTAGATGATTGGGTCTTGATTTTGTTTGGGATAGCATGATCCATGCATTCCTGGAGATGTCCGTAGAATGCGTTTATGTAGGATTCTGCAGTTTGGGCCGTAGTTTCCACTGGCTCTGGGGCCTTGAAGGATTCCACTTCGGTTTTGAGAAGTGTGAAGTTCGCTTTTGAGAAGTTTTTCACTGTGGTTTTCTGGGCTATGGGTGGGGTCGGGATGTGGATATCCAGTGAAATTAATTTATGGTCTGATCTTACCAATGAGGGATATACTTCTGGTATGGAGCATAGAGTCCCCATGTTGGTAATTATCAGGTCTAGTATGTTTTCCCCTCTTGTGGGAGTGGTGACTAGTTGTTCCATAGCATTTGAGTTTATAAATTCCAGGAACCTTTGGGCTAAGGTGCTGGGGCTTGAGTAATGCTCCCAGTCTATGTTTGGGTAGTTGAAGTCGCCCAATATAATGGTGTTCGGAAAGATCTTCATGTTCTCTAATGTTTTCAGGAAAGCTGAGTGGGATTCCTGACTTTGAGAGGGTGGTCTGTAGGATGCTATAAACTGAAAAGCAGTCTTGCTCACTGTCAGTTTCACATGGATGGTCTCCGATACTTCGTGCAATGCCACTAACCTGGAGGTTGGATATCCTTGATAAATATGGAAACTCCCCCTCCTTTTGTGGTTCGGTCTGGGTTTTGGGGTCGAAAAGCATGATATGAGGTATAACCTGGTAGTGCTGGGGTGCTCTCTGGAGCCTTGAACCAGATTTCTGTCACTGCACAGACATCGATGTTCTCCATACTGAGGAGAGCTTCCAGTGCATGCATCTTGATGTTAAGATTTCTGGCGTGTAGCAGCATTACCCTTAGTTTCTTGTTCCTTGTGCTGTCTATGGAGGTGGGTTTGACTTTTGAGCCTTGCCTAAAAAAGGCACTATGTGGGTGGCAAGAGCCTTTGCCAATATCCAAAAGCCCAGTGGTGACAGGTGCAAGCCGTCCCTAGCGAAGCAGCGTGGCTTGTCGCGCATATCATCCCAGGCTGACAGACACTGGATCCCCTTTGAATGACACCAAAATTTTAGCCAGTTGTTAAAATCGATCATTTTGTTTTTATACTGTGGCATCATTCTAGGTGAGGGTAAGATGCTGCTCAAGGTCAGGGTCATACCGGCCTGAGCTACATGATCAGAGAGCTCCTCTATGTCTCTTCATGTAGTCGAGGGAGGTACGTCTCAGGTCATTCACGCCAGCATGCACAATGACTGAGTCATATTTGTATTTGCTTTGGAGTGACCTGAGTGCTTGCGTTATGTGGCGGATCCTAGCGCCCGACAGGCAGCTCACTGTGACCTTCTCTTTATTCAGCCTGGTGAGCGGGACGTCAGTGTGTCTGACAATAGCGTCACCTATTACAAGAGTATCAGGTGTGGTGTTCAGCCTTAAGGGCTGTGACTGCTTGGCACACTGACTTTGTGTGCTATGTGTTGTACGTGTTTTGTTTTGGGGTAGCGTTTGCTTGGATGTCTGCTTTGGAGGTCTCTGTTGCTTAGGTAGATTTATATTTAGAGCCTCCGAGTATGTTTTTGTGTTTTTATGTGTTTAGTTCGCTGTTGTGGTGGGACTATGTGATACTGGAATTATGTTGTGTGAGGTTACCTTCTCCTCCTGACTGGTTACACCAATTTTGAGATGAGAGAGCTCAGCCTCCCATTTGGCAATATGGTTGCATCTCTCACATATATTGGAACCTGTTTGGAGGAGGAGAGGGTTGTCCGTGTACATGAGACAGTTGTAACATTGCCTCAAAATTCACAGATTCACCAGCTGGACTGGAGAGGAAACCATTGACTGACCTTTGGACATGCTAGAGTAATATAGGGAACTAAATTAAAACAGACCAGTAGGGGACAAGGTAATTGTGGAGAGTGTAAGAGTAAGTAGTGCTTATGGTTTATTAGTGCTAACTTGTAAAATTACTTATTTGGACCAGTGAGGGGCCTTAGAATGAGAATATGGTGTTTACTTTGAGAGATAGAGCAGTTCTAAGGGAAAAAGTGAAGAGCAGACTTCGTGGAGCCAGGAATAGTTTAAACCCAATTAGGCGGTGCTGCCCGATGTTGCGCTATGCGCAAAAACGCGCAAAACCACACAAAAGAGGGTTTTAAGAGAGGGAGATCAAAGAGTTAGGAATTGACCCAAAAATGGCCAATAAAACTACAGTTTCAAGGCAGTAACCACTCCCACAGGGGCAGGCAGGCTGCTCAATGTTTATCACTGCCACTGATGAACACAGAGACTTCCCTTTAGCCCAAGCAAACAATGGCCTCCAAGAAACTTACAAACAGTTCAGAACAGCAAATCTGTAACTGAACTTTTTTAAATCTCAGAAAAGTGGGGGAAAAGTAAGATTTTTTTGTTTTTTTGATTTTTTTTAAGGAAAGCAGAGGTTAACAGGTATCAACAAGTTAGAACATTGCAGTAAATGACCCCACACTTGAGTGCTAGGCCAGAGACAGATAAAATGCAAGTTTTAAGAAAAAAAAAACAATTTAAAAATAAGTGCAGGCAGGAAATTCAATAATCAGCTCTAGGTTGTGTTCTAAATACAGTTACCAACACAGAAATCAAGTTTAACAAGCCGGAAAATGCTCAAAAGTAGGCGGCAATGCAGAAAAACTTAACAAATAATCTGAAGCAAAATACTTAAAATCTCAAAAGTGGCTCCTTTCTTCTCTCAGTGTTTTCTCCTCTTGGTGGGTGCTTCACCAACAGCCAACAAGTCTGAAAAGACGCCAAAACCACGAGGCAATCGGGTTTTAAGAGAAGGGGGATCAAAGAGTTAGGAATTGACCCAAAATGGCCAATAAAACTACAGTTTCAAGGCAGTAACCACTCCTACAGGGGCAGGCAGGCTGCTCAATGTTTATCACTGCCACTGATGAACACAGAGACTTCCCTTTAGCCCAAGTAAACAGTGGCCTCCAAGAAACTTACAAACAGTTCAGAACAGCAAATCTGTAATTGAACTTTTTTAAATCTCAGAAAAGTGGGAAAAAAGCAAGATTTTTTTTTTTTTTTTTTTTTTTTTTTTTTTTTTAAGGAAAGCCAGAGGTTAACAGGTATCAACAAGTTAGAACAGTGCAGTAAATGACCCCACACTTGAGTGCTAGGCCAGAAACAGATAAAATGCAAGTTTATTCCCAGATCTTTCAGTACAATGTAAGGTCCACTTTAGGTCATCATTCCCTCCGTGCTTACTATCTTGATTGCCAGTTTGCATTTCCATACCTGGTATTAGGCTTTAGGGTTTCTCAACTAGCTTGCTTCTCCCTTTTGAACTGTAATAGCTACATATGGTTCAGTTTTCCATAGTTCCATCCCAAAACTGCACTTAGTTTTGCAGGTTTATTGTTAGGCCTTTGTGAAGCATGTTCAGTTCTGTTATTAACTTTTTGGTAATTTATATTACCATGAGATGACCCACCAAGTAAAATTTCAACTTGTTCTGCATCACAGTTTGGTGTGATGCATTACATAAAATAATTTGAGTAAAATTGTAATGTTTGTTTGCAATGTGTAATTTCACAAAGTTCAAATTTGAATCAAGGGTGTAATTAGGCATACTCTGTTTACTCAAATGAGTTAATTTTTTACAAATGTCAAAAATCAGAATATTTAGAACTGCATAAACAGAGTTTTACATTTAAGAGATATATTCCTTTCACGCAAGCATTATTTGCATATCTCTAGAATAGCTTTTTCTGGGTGTAACTGTTGATAACTGAAAGTAATGTATCCCCTTCCTGTATGTCTGGGGAAGAATTTTGAGGGTTGAGAACATTTTTTAAATAACAGGTCAGTGTTGGGGCAGCAGCATTAGGTCTGAGAGCAAAATTAACATAATGTTAAGTTGTCAATCTCGCCTTCATTCTTGCTGGATGGGTTCGGAGCCGATCCTCAGCTCCGACTCGGCACTTGCTAAGCTCGAGAGTCACTTTTACCAGCTCGAGGCAGCCCCATATCCCATGATGCAAGGCGGTGATTACCCAGATCTCGTTTGCCGCTTCGCTCATGAGGTCATTTTTTTTGCCAGCTCCTGGTAAGTGAATTTAATTAGCTGTCCCAGTACCTTAAATTTTTTCATATTCATAGTTTGTTAGTTCCCCGATTCACTTAGCCCTACTCCCAGTTAGCTTCCCATCCCCTTATCCATATTTTCTGTTTTTCAGGCCTTCGGCCTTACCCTCCCAAACAGTTTCCTGTCAGGATTTGTTTAGTTGTTTTGTGTTTTTATTCACTGTACTTAGTTTTTTTTTGTATAGTCAGTGTGATTTTTGGACCGAGTGCTGTGTGTGTTTGTGTTTAGGACTTAGTCATGTCTAAAGACACTAGGGTCTCAGGTTTCAAGAAGTGTGACTCGTGCTGTCAGAAGATGTCTCTGACAGATGGTCACACTTCTTGCATTTATTGCCTGGGACCCCTACACCTGCAGGACTCCTGTGCTATTTGCCACTCATTCAGCAAGAGAGTCCTGCAGGAACGTAGAAATAAACTTATCTTAAGAGGTCTTCTCAAGCCTGAGAGCTCCCCGGCTAAGTCCGGCTCGGGGAAGCCCTCAAAGCCATCCAAGGCCCAGCCTTCAGTGTCCAAGTCAGTGGCCTTGGTTCTGACTCCACCGGAGTCGAGATCGGCTCCGTCCGGAGCCGATCCTTCCTTCTCGGAAGTTTTAGTATCGGCACCGATACCCTGGCTTCGGTACCTTTGTCGGCTCCGGCTGGAGCCGATTCTCTTGCTTCGAAGCCTGCGTCGGCTACGGCTGGAGCCGACACATCTCTAACCCAGCTCGGAGCTGACAAGCTGTCGGCTCCAACTGGAACCGAAGGTTCTTCGGCTCCAATGGCTCCGTCGAGAAAGAGATCTAGATCTCCTTCGCTGGAGTCTATCCACTCAGCTCCGGCCTCTCCCTTACTTTCGGAGCGGAGCCATCGGAGCCAATCCTCAAGGTCTTCCAGACTCTCAGACCATGACTTGGAGAGAGTGGTGAGTAGACTGCTGAAATCACAGGCACTGGCCAAGATGCTCCATAGCCCGTCTCAGCAGACCGCTATTCCACACCCTCCAGAAATTCCTCCTTCGACTCTCCTTCAGAGCTCGGAGCCGGAGATTATTGGTACCGTGACTGTTGGTGCTTTGGAGACGATACCACCCCTTTCGGCTCCGTCGTTTTCGACTCCTATCTCCTCCTTGAGACCGTCCTTGGAGGGATCCAGTCGTCGGGCTTCCCTGGTCGGTTCCGAGGGGGTGAGTGGCATCGGACCCTTGTCCGACCCCATTCTCCCTCTCGGAGCTTCGGCCTTGGTGAGCACGGCACCGACATCTGCTTCAGAGCCTTCCCTTTCGGTGGGGCCGGGGATTCCTGTTTCTTCGGAGCGGGAGCTCTCGGTCCTGCCCGGGAGGGGAGCCTTCGAGGTGATGAGGAGTGTGCTAGCCCCCGAACTCATTCAGCAGTCGGTTCCTTTAGCTCCTCCCTCTACGGTGCCTGTAGATATCTCTTCCCACTCTCTTGCTCCCGGACCCAGAGATCCATCGCCCCAGGTTTCCCCATTGGGAAGAACTTCCTCTTCCGAGGTTTCTCCTGATCCTTCAGGGGAACCCCCGCGTAAGAGGACCTGCAAGAGGAAGCACTTAGACTCCCCTGTGTCTACATCAGATACCGACTTAGATGAGTCGGAGGGGTCCCCAAGATCCCCCTCTGAGGATGTCTCCTTTTCAGACATCCTTGAACTCCTGAAACAGAGGGGGAACTGGCCCTCCATTAAATCCCTCCGAGGATGAATCGGTATACCTGGAGGCTTTTGGATCTCGACCCTCCACCTCCTGGGTGTCTCCGCCTTTCGACCCCCTCATGGACGTGATAGCTCGAAAGGCATGGGCATCTCCTGATTCTGTGGAACCAGTCCCCAAGAGACCTTCTAAATTTATCACGGCCCCCACTGAAAAACAGTTTCTCACTAAAGGTGTCCCAGTTGATGCCATGGTGGTGGCAGCCGCCACCAAAAAGGAACTTGCAGATCCTTCCGTACCAGTCCATCCTCCTAACAAGGAGTCTAGGACCATGGACAGGTATGGTAAGCGGATGTTTTCCTCAGCGACCTTTGCTATGCGTTCGCTGAATTATTTATGTCACTTCACCCGACTTCAAAGAGATATCCTCAAAGAATTGGGTGAAGTAGTACAGGATCCGTCAGCTGCAGAGGCTCAAGAGAAGATTGCCTCTCAGCTGGGAATCCTAAATTCCATAACTAACTCCTCCATGCCGCTCATTTCTTATGCAGCCGATGGGGCGAGTAGAGCCGTAGGCACAGGAGTGGCTCTCAGACGTCAGTCCTGGATGCGGCTTTGCAATTTTGCAGACCCTTTTAAGGCGTCCTTCACAAACTCTCCCTTTGATGGGACAACTTTGTTTGGCCCTCAGGTGAAGGACACTTTGACCAGGTGCGAGCAAGACGGCAAGACTCTTTCTGCCATAGGAGTCCGTTTCTCCACCCCTTCTAGACCTTACCCCAAAGGTCAGAAGGGAGGGAAAATGTGGTTCCGAAAATCACAGGGAGTCACGCCTGATGCACGTGGTCAGTTTACCCCCAGAGGCAGAGGGGGTAATAACAACAGACGCCACCCTAGGGGCAGAGGGGGTCCGCAGAACCAGGGCAGCAGAGAGCCTCTCTCTGACAAGCCCTTCCAGCATCCCTGAGGTGTTGCCCGACTGCCCACCCTTGGAGGCAGTCGGGGGGAGATTGTCGCTGTACCCAGAAGCCTGGCTTTCCCTCTCAAGACAAATGGGTACAGTCGATCATATCCGAGGGTTACAAAATACCTTTCGAGAAAAGCCCCTTCCCTCAAAAAGGATCCCTTCCAGACGTTCCACCCGGTCTAAGGGAAATTGCAAAGCTAGAGGTTTCAAAGCTTCTAGAGAAAAGGACCATCCAGCCAGTTCCAACAGATCATTTAGAATCCGGAATCTACTCAAGGTCCTTTTTGGTCCCCAAAAAGACGGGAGACTGGAGACCAATATTAGACCTCAGCAGGCTAAACAAGTCTGTCAAAGATTTCGGATGGTCACACTTCAATCAATTTTGCCCTTTCTGGGCAAAAACAACTGGATGTGCTCCATAAACCTTCAAGATGCGTACTATCACATAAAAATCCACAGATGCTACAGAAGGTTTCTCCACTTTCGGCTGGGGACCAGTCATTTTCAGTTCAGAGCCCTGCCCTTTGGTCTCACTACAGCCCCCAGAGTATTCACCAAATGCATGGCAGCGGTCACAGCTCACCTGAGACGTCAGGGATTCCAGGTGTTTCCATACCTAGACAATTGGCTCCTCTCATCCACCACCAGGCATCAACTTCTCCAGGCCAGGGATTACACTCTACGTCTCTGCAGCCAGTTAGGGATTTCAGTCAACTTCGAAAAGTCTTCCTTATCGCCTTGCCAATCTATTACCTTTATAGGCACAGATCTAGACACTACTCGGATGTCAGCAAACTTAACAAACCAAAGAATCCTGGATATCCAAAACCATGTTCGGATCATCCTATTCAGCAAAAAGGTACAAGCCAGGTTGGTCCTGAAAGTGTTAGGCCTTATGGCAGCTGCCATCACACTTCTTCCTCTGGCCCGTTTTTACATGCGTCTCCTGCAGTGGATGTTGTTTACCCAATGGTCCTTCCAGCAGTTACCCATGCGTCACAAGATTCTTGTGACACAGACCTGCAAAAGCCATCTATCCTGGTGGACTTCTTCCCCCCTAGTCCATCAGGGCAGACCATTTGTCCCCTCGGCCCCGGTAGCCACGGTCACTTCGGATGCCTCCCTGATCGTGTGGGGGGGCATTATCAGGGCAGGATGGTCCATGGCACGTGGCAACCGTTCAAATACCACCTGCCATAAATGTCCTAGAGATGAGAGCAGTGCTTTTAACGTTGCAAGCCCTCAACGACTTTCTTCCCTTAGGCACAATTGCAGTTCACACGGACAACATGTCCGTGGTATGGTACATCAACAAACAGGGCGGGACCAAGTCCTATCCTTTGTGTCGAGAAGCTCTCAGACTTTGGCAATGGGCGATCTCCTCTCATCGGTTTCTGATAGCAACGCATATCCCCGGGAAAACCAACATCATAGCGAACAGATTGAGCAGAGCTATACTCATGCCTCATGAGTGGTCTCTCAAACAATCTATAGTGGAAGAGATTTTTCAGAAGTGGGACCGCCCATGCTGCGACCTTTTTGCTACACCCCAAAACAGCAAATGCCCAGACTTCTTCTCTCTCTTTCTACTTCCGGGCCATTCCCCCAGAGACGCTCTAACCCAGGATTGGCCCCGGGGACTTCTTTATGCCTTTCCCCCCTTTCTGTTAATACCTCAAGTACTCCAGAAAGCTACCATCTTGAGAGCCAAGCTGATTCTCATTGCCCCTTACTGGCCTCGACATATTTGGTTCCCGTTCCTTCATCGCCATCTCTTGGTGCAGCCTTGGCATCTGGACCCAGTTCCAGATCTTCTGACCCACCAGTCAGGTCAACTGCACCGGTCCATTCGTTCCCTCAACCTCACCGCTTGGTTGCTCCACTTCCTTCCTTAGCCAGGCTTCCTATGATCTCTAACCCCGTTAGAGATATCATAGTAGCTTCTTTAAAGTCCTCTACCAGAAGGATTTACTCTTGCAAATGGCAACGTTTCTCCTTTTGGGCAAAGTCTAAGAACATAGACCCTTTTACTGCCCCTATTCAGTCAGTCTTGGACTTTCTAGCTGAAATTTTTCACTCCTGTTCTTCGTCTTCCACAGTTAAAGTCCAGTTGGCAGCAATCTCGAATTTCCATGTCGGATTTGCAGACCAGAACGTTATGTCTCACAAACTGTGTAAAGCCTTTCTCAGAGGGGTATTCCTACTTAAACCCCCTGTTAGGGATCCTCCACCGCAGTGGGACCTAAATTTAGTGCTGGCATCCTTGATACTCCCCCCTTTCGAACCGGCTGCTACATGTTCATTAAAATTTCTTTCTTGGAAGACGCTCTTTCTAGTTGCTATTACCTCGGCTAGGAGAGTGTCTGAACTTCATGCTCTCTGTGTTCGTCCCCCTTACTTGGTCTTCCACAAGGATAGAGTATCCTTGAGAACCAATCCATCCTTTTTGCCCAAGGTTGCTTCTAAAACAAATTTAAACCAATCTATTGATCTTCCAGTATTTTTCCCCATTCATTCTGACAGGGCGGAACAAAGATTGCATTGCCTAGATGTTCATCGCCAACTCGGATATTACTTGGACAGAACAAAGCAATTTAGGAAGTCTGATCAGCTTTTTCTTTCTTATGCTGAAAATAAGAAAGGTCTCCCTGTTTCTAAAGTGACCTTATCCAGATGGCTGTCTTCCACTATTTCGGACATTTATCAGCTTAGGGGCAAACAACTGATCTCAAAACCTAAAGCACATTCTACCAGAGGTCTAGCCACATCTACAGCTTTTCAGGCTAGGCTACCCTTAGACACTATTTGTGCAGCATCCACTTGGGCCACTCCTCATACCTTCGTTTCACATTACAAATTGGATATGGCCTCCAGGGACAGGGCAAGCTTTGGTTCCACAGTTCTCAAGAGTCTGTTCCATTGAGCCACCCAGGATAGAGGTGCTAGGGACGCGGTCCCATCCAGCAAGAATGAAGGCGAGATTGACAACTTAACATTTAGAAGTTATGTACCTACCATAACGTTCCATGTTAGTTGTCTTCTCTCGCCTTCTTTCTTGCGTCCCTCCCTCCTGTCCCCCTAGCCTGGACAGACCTTGAAATTCCTTCTTCTCTGGGAGATTGTTCTTCCTTGGACACCAGTTAGCTCTGGACCTTAATTACCTGGGTTCCCCTTACAGCCTTCTCAGGTTAGTTGTTCTTTCCTTTGTGAGAAGATTATGGGCAGTTTTTCCTCTAGATACCAAATGAGATCTGGGTAATCACCGCCTTGCATCATGGGATATGGGGCTGCCTTGAGCTGGTAAAAGTGACTCTTGAGCTTAGCAAGTGCCGAGTCGGAGCCGAGGATCGGCTCCGAACCCATCCAGCAAGAAAGAAGGCGAGAGAAGACAACTAACATGGAACGTTATGGTAGGTACATAACTTCTAATTTCAGAACAACCTGATTAGAATGGCTGACAACCAGCCTTTTGCAACAAGGAGCTGTGTCAACTAACAAATCAATAGAAGTACAATTGGCTAAAATTTTGGTGTCATTCAAAGGGGATCCAGTGTCTGTCAGCCTGGGATGACATGCTCGACAAGCCACGTTGCTTCTCTAGGGACGGCTTGCACCTGTCACCACTGGGCTTTCGGATATTGGCAAAGGCTCTTGCCACCCCCATAGTGCCTTTTTTAGGCAAGGCTCAAAAGACAAACCCACCCCCATAGACAGCACAAGGAACAAGAAACTAAGGGTAATGCTGCTAAACGCCAGAAGTCTTAACCTCAAGATGCACGCACTCGAAGCTCTCCTCAGTATGGAGAACATCGATATCTGTGCAGTGACAGAAACCTGGTTCAAGGCTCCAGAGAGCACCCCAGCACTACCAGGCTATACCTCATATCATGCTTTTCGGCCCCAAAACCCAGGCCGAACCACAAAAGGAGGGGGAGTTTCCATATTTATCAAGGATATCCACACCTCCAGGTTAGTGGCATTGCACGAAGTATCGGAGACCATCCATGTGCAACTAACAGTGGGCAAGACTGCTTTTCAGTTTATAGCATCCTACAGACCACCCTCTCAAAGTCAGGAATCCCATTCGGCTTTCCTGAAAACATTGGAGAACATGAAGATCTCTCCGAACACCATTATATTGGGCGACTTCAACTACCCAAACATTGACTGGAAACACTACTCAAGCCCCAGCACCTTAGCTCAAAGAAATTATAACCTCAAATGCTATGGAACAACCAGTCACCACTCCCACAAGAGGGGACAACATACTAGACCTGATCATTACCAACATGGGGACTCTATGCTCCATACCAGAAGTATATCCCTCATTGGTAAGATCAGACCATAAATTAATTTCACTGGATGTCTCCATCCCGACCCCACCCCCAGCCCAGAAAACCACAGTGAAAAACTTCTCAAAAGCGAACTTCTCACTTCTCAAAACCGAAGTGGAATCCTTCAAGGCCCCAGGGCCAGTGGAAACTACAGCCCAAACTGCAGAATCCTATATAAATGCATTCTACGGACATCTCCAGGAATGCATGGATCATGCTATCCCAAACAAAACCAAGACCCAATCATCCAAAGGCAGGCGTCCAGTCTGGTGGACCCCTGCCATAAATAAACTGTACAACAGAAGGAGGAAGCTACTACATGATAGAGCAAAATCCCTAATAGGGAAGGCATCTCTGATCAGTACTAGCAAAAAATTACGATCCCTCATAAAATCCTCCAAGGCCAGCTTTGAGAGAAAAATTGCACAGGACACCAAAGACAATCATAAGGCTTTTTTCAGTTATGTTAAAAACCTGGGATGCAACTCCCAGACTTGTTCTGAGTTGATTCTAAACGACAAAAAATACACTGAACCCACAGAAATCGCCAATATCCTGGCAGACAGGTTCAGTGCAAACTCCCCCCCCCCAAAAGAGCAAGTATTTATCCCAGCAGAGGGCTGCCTCCCAAACATCTCAGATGCTCAGGTGAAGGCTGCCCTCTCCAAAGCAAAAAACACTGCTTCCATGGGACCAGATGGCATCCCAGGTTGCGTCCCACATGAACTACAAGAGGAACTAATCCCTCAGATAAAACAGCTATACAATCTCAGCCTCACTACAGGATATGTGCCCACAGAATGGCGTACAGCAACAGTGGTCCCACTCCACAAAGGTGGAGCCTCTACGGACCCTGGAAACTATCGCCCCATAAGCCTGACTAGCTAAGTCTGCAAGGCTATGGAGAGGATCCTCATGGAGTTCATAAACAAAGACATTGGGGACCTACAGACACTAGATCCTACCCAGTTCGGCTTTGTCAAGGGCAGATCCTGCCTTTTGAACCTGGTTGACTTCTTTGAAACAGTCACCAAAGCCATAGATAAAGGGAAGGTGGTCCACACAGCCTATCTGGACCTTGCAAAGGCATTTGACACAATACCCCACTCGGGCATCATAGATAAGCTATCCAGCTTAAATATAAACCCCTATGTCACAAGATGGGTCGCAAACTGGCTCAAAGACAGAACCCACAGAGTGAGAGTTGCTGGAGCCATGTCAGACTCGAAACCGGTCACAAGTGGCGTCCCACAGGGTTCTGTCCTGGGACCACTCTTGTTCGGTATATACTTTTCCGAGGTACAGGCAAACGTGGGAGGACTATGGCTCACCAAGTTCGCAGACAACTGCAAACTGGGCTCCATAATCAACTCTCCAGCTGACACAAACATCCTTCAAAAAGGTCTCACAGAGACAGATAACTGGTGCCAGCGCCATGGTTTAAAGCTAAATGCCAAAAAATGTATAGTCATACCCTTTGGCAAAAACAATGTGCCCACAAATTACCACATAGGCGGAAACCCATTAAGTACAGAGAAAGTTATTAGGCACCTGGGGACCCAAGTTGATAGCAATCTCTCCTTTGAAAACCACATTGCCAAAGTGGTTAGAAAGACCTTCTACATAGCCCACCTCATCACGAAGGGTTTCACATCTAGATCAAGAGAGGTAATCGTGCCCCTTTATTCATCCCTCATCAGGCCGATCATAGAATACAATGCCCCTTTTGGGATGTACCTTACCTGACACTTGCAGCAATTAGAAAGACCCCAAAAGTATCTCACCAAGAGGATCAAGGGTCTCAAACAGATGCCATATGCTGCTCGGTTAAAAAAACTCCAGCTCTACTCAGTTGCATACCGCCTACTTTGAGGCGATCTATGCCTGACATACAAAGCTATGTCAAATCCAGAATTAATGGACATGCTCCACCTCAGTAAATCTAAATCCCTTAGAGCCACACGCTCGAGGGACTTGAACCTCAGCACAGAAATAAATAGAACTTGCTGGAGGGACAGGTTCATAACCCAGAGGCTCCCTTCGCTCTGGAATAGAATTCCAGTTCATGTGAGGCAGAGCACCTCACTGAATCTCTTCAAGAAGAATCTCGATAAGTGGATGGGGGATCGTAGGTTTGTCCCAGGGATTACTCCCGTGTCACTATTAGACAGAGGCACAGTAAACTAAACCTTAAAAAGGGCACAGTATACTCAAATCAAGGGGTGGCGTAAGCCATACAGAATCGGGCTAGGCTTATAATTGCCCTAGGGCAGATAGCCTAGTATGAACCTATGAACCTATAAAGATGCAATACAATTGCATATTATATGTGTAATAGTGTAAAATATCGTAAAAGTGCAGGGGGCCCCACCTCACCCATGTGCCGCTGATGTGTTCTAGCACCAGGAATACATTACATTCTCCAGCACTGTGTGACCTTGGAGTTGGGACTAAATTAGTAGTAGACTACTGGGCAGTTACTGGTCAGCTGCTCCAGAAGTATAAGGAGTACTGCCTTTGAGTTGTATTGGATTAATTTTCAAACTTACGACTGCTGTTCAGAATTCTATACATTGTGCAAAAGTATTTTTATGTAGTTGTTAACCAGGTAAAAGCCCACTGGACATGTGTCCCTTTTCAGCCATGACCTTAGACCACTATCTGATTAAATGACTTGATCAAGGTACTATAGTTTGCAAATGGGAATCTGGGGAATCAATCCAAGGACTACAGGATAAGCTTAACAGTTTGCTATTAAGAGAGCACAAGAGATGCCCTCATAGTCTGACAGATTTGGACCTCTTTTGCAAGGAAGAGTGGGCAAATATTGCCAAGTCAATATGTGCCATGCTGATAAGACTCCTACCCAAGAAGACAGAATGCTGTAATTAAATCAAAAGGTGCTTCAACAAAGTATTAATTTAAGGGTGTGCACACTTATTACAACTAGCTTATTGTACGTTTTTTATTTTTTACATTTCCCCCCTAACAGGGTGGCCACGGTGGTGCAGCGGTTAGCATTGTCACCTCACAGCAAGAGGTTCCCTGGTTCTATCCTTGGCTGGGGTGCCTTCTGTGCAGAGTCTGTTTGTCCTCCCTGTGGTCATGTGGGTTTCCTCCCACATCCCAAAGACATGCTGTAGGTGGATTGGACACTCTAAATTGGCCCTAGGTGTGTGTGTGTGCCTTGTGTGTGTGTGTGCCTTCTGTGGAAGGTTAGGCGCCGATCTGGCAACTCGACACCATAAAAAAACTCCACTGCCAATCGTGAGCAGATAGGTGATCCACTGTGGCGACCCCTAACCGGGAAAAGCCAAAAGAAGAAGAAGACATTTTTCCCCCTAACAGATTTATTTTTCAATTGAATTGTACAGGTTATAGGTCACATTAAAGGTGGGAAAAGTTTTGGAATGATTTATTGTGGTCTCATTTTTTTATATCACAAAAACCTGGCATTTTAACAGGGGTATGTAAACTTTTTATATCCACTTTACATGCAAGTACTTTTATGCAACTTCTTTTTTTCTAACTGTGCTATTGTTGTGCCTTTGATATGCATCTTTGTTTATATTCATAGTGAATTCCTTTCTGATGCTTTGTTATTTGTGCTTACCCTGTATTTGATACACTCCAGAGGTTTTTTTTGCCACGTTCTTTGCCACTGATCCTGCTGTTCATTAGTGTCTAAATTAACTATCTTGGGGGTCTCTTTTTATTAATTTCTCTTTTGCTTTACACTTTACTTGCTTCACCCGAAATATGTTTGTTCCTGTTAATATAGATTGTTTTAAACAGTGCTGTGATTGTGGTTTGATGCACTTCATATAGCATTTGACTCTCGGCGCTGCTGTGCATTGTCAGATAACAGATTTCTCAGTCTGGAGCAGAACAAGAGGAATCTGCCTGAAACTGTTTATTTATTTACAAAATTCAAAGTGGTTTAGTGGCAGAATTCTTGCCTGCCATGTGGGAGATCCGGGTTTGATTCCAGGTCATTGCATTCATTTTAAGTATTTAAGATAGAGACTGCTTTATCAAATGTGTGTAAGATTATTTTATACCTCGATTCCCGGCCAATGCATTAATTTTAAGTATTTAAATTTTAGCAAATGTAAGGCTTGCTTATGTTTTAATATATGCTTTTAAAGGTGCGTTTTTATTAAGTGAATTTTGCATATTATAGGTATTTTAACTACCAAAGTATTAGAAAATGATATTGGCAAGTAGTTTCTTATATAAATGTGATGTGAACTATCGATCCATACAGAAGAGAAGTTTGATTTACATTTTTACTTCTATTGGCTAGCTTAAGCCAATGATATTTAGGAAAGTGAAGTCTGATTTACATCTTTACCTTTATTGGTTAGGTAAAGTTTATTAGAATAATCAAGTACATTGGATGATAAAGTTGCTTGTATAACATGATATTTACATATTATTTGTCATTGGCTGATAGAAGCTTTATATTATGTTGAAGTGGTTTTTGAATGTGGATCTGAAGAAGGCTTTAATAGCTGAAAGCGCTTGTCCTCTGTATTTCTGTTTGTTGTTTCGTCGTTATCATAGTCTTAAATAAATTGTTTAGTCAAGTTTTACGGTGTGGAGCATTGCTTATCTTTTGTTTTTAGAACAAGAGGAATGTCATCTCTTAAATGTATGATATGGATAATGAGGAGAAACTCCGGAGTTTTACATTTTCAATCAGCTAAGCTTAGTAGGCATAAATATGTCCTTTAGGGCTCTGTTTGAGAACATTGTTCACTGTTCAAGCAAAAAATTTTATTTTTCACAGGGAGAGAGAGAGGCTCCAATTCAGGAGGTTTACCCTCTATCTGTTTGTGACCAACTCTGCAGCTGCAGTCAGGAAACCAAAGCAAATCCCCCATTTCTTTTGCCTTTTTTGTGTCTTCCATAAAGTCTACACAGTGACAGCCATCCTAACCTATGGTCATCTAGCTTTAGCCTAGTCAACTGACTTACTAATGCATTTACACACTGTACCAGCAGAGATTGAGACTCAAGCTTTTGTTAATAAAACGTGGCCTGTAGTCTTCACCTGAGCTATATTTCCAGAACAGTATTTCTTAACTTGTAAGCATAGATGACGCGTCATTTCTATGGAAATAGTTAAGATGCCACAATACACAGAAAATGGCAGTATAAGCAACACAGTAAAGTTTTTTATTGCTATGAATTATACTGCTGGTACTGTGTTATTTGAATGTTATAAAAATGAAAAATTTCATTTTTATGGTAGGATCTTCCATAAATAGGTGGCAGTCATTGCTCTTTAGTGACAGAAACTGAGCGATCATGTTTTAAGTAAACATCCTATGACAAAATGTTGAGACCAATAGTGTTCTAACAGAGTTTTATAAACATTATTTGACTTTGTAATCATTGTTGTGTGAGGTATTTAATTACTTTATAAGTTGTAGGAGAACTGAGTTTTCTTTTTTATTTCACACTAATGTTTGAGCAATTATTTCTCTGTGCAATTGTTACAGTTTATAAAGAGGTACTTGAATCTGACAGAGGAGACAACTTTTTCATCAGAACTCATTTTGAATATGAAAAGGAAAGTCCGCAGAGTCTGCCTTTCATCAGAGGGGATGTGTTTAAAGTGGTAGATACTCTCTATGATGGGAAGCTGGGAAGCTGGCTGGCTGTACGTCTAGGCAGGGATGCTAAACCTTTGGACAAAGGCATTATTCCAAACAGAAGCAGGTATCTGTGTATTTTACTGTTTATTGCAATTAGAAGTAGTTGCTTTGTTTAGTGTACTTCATAATTCTTTTTAAAAAGTCACCACACACTATAGTAGAACTAACTACACTGTGTATTCAGTGTGAATTGTTTCACTGATACATGCACAAGTGATGCATCTTTGCTGTACTTAATTATGTAAATTAGCAGTATATATAATGTACATTTTTGTGCAGTTCATTGAAATTTAGAATCACTTATTTTAAATAGAACAGAGGAATGCTGTCCCATTTGATGGCTTCCATTCTTGTAATGTCAGGTATATAGAACCAGGCCCATGTGTATGTAATAAACCTCTTTTAGATACTGATTCAAGACGGGTTACTTAAACATTTTTAGAGAGATATTTCAGGAAAGTGTTTTGACGTCAGTGTAATTCTGAATTTGTTGTATAACAACATGGATATAATGAGGTTCATTTCAAAAGTCTATTTTATTTAGAAAAAATCTAATTTATTTAGAAATGCGATTAATTCCATAACTCTGATTTCACTGAAGTGTTCAAAAAAGACAGCTTGTCTGAAATGTTGATATTTGAACTTTCATTTTTGTCTTTCAGCAAGTTTGTGAAAGATATTTCAGCACTGTTTGAATGTCATATACTGAAGCAGAAGTAAACTAGTATCATTGTTTAAAAAATACTTATGTGAAACTTTGCGATCGTACTACAGGGACCCTTTGCATTGGGTACGTGCCATTATTTTTCTGAGAAGCCCTACTATGGTAGTTCTGGTACCATATCTGGGGGGTGTCCAATACATACTGTGGCATTCCTGTGTTAGAATAGGAAGATACCTCATGATAACCCATGTTTTTCTTGCAGTTCATACTGCATCCTTATATGCATTTTTCAAAAATAGTCATGTTTATTGCTGAAAAGCATACCTTGCAAGTCTTCTGCAGTCATCAGATCATGAATCCAGACCCAGTGTAGAAGATGATGCTCCTATATTAGAGGGAACCTTGATGTCTAAGTCTGCCAAGTGTAAGCATTTCAACATGGGCACTTGTAGAAGTACATTAATAGGAGTTTGGGGCTTATACTTGCAGCTACAGAACTGCAGTGGATGGTGGACAGTGATTAGGCTTGGCCGAAAAGTCTGTCTCACAAGTCAATGCAGTAGGCAGGAGCTAGAGAAAACAAGGGTAAAGAAACAGGAAACCAAGCTTCAACCAAAGCCTATGTCAGCTTAAGAATTCACAGTTTTGATGGTGGCTCTTGAACTTTTGCTGATAGTGGGCTTCTTTGCAGGAATTCCCAAGTCCACGTGGCTTTTGATTGTTCCTGAAATGTTGGACCTGTGCAGACTGTTTCATAGGTTGGTACTAGGCTATCGGCCCTAGGGCCTCTACAAGCCTAGCCATAACAATTCCCTGGCTATTTCTTCCCACATTGTTTATTGGAGGTAACTGACAGGTTTAAAAGGTAACCAAGGTATAATTATCCCTTATGCCAGCCTCTCACCAATTATCATTTTTTTCTGCAGCACACCTTGTATTAGAAGTTATCTTAACAGCTTTGAGAGTGCAGCTGTCATGTTTCCCACATCTGTTCAAAAAATGTACCTCTTTCCCTTTGGTGATCAAAAATATTTGCCCTCTTCCTGCAAGTCTTAACTCGCAGGGTGAATATATGAAGGGTTTGAGAGTCCATATTTCAGTGGCAGTCAGGATGATTGATTTTTTTCTGCATGTACCATCACCCGTGTGTAGATCTTTCTTTTTGACATCATCCGACAAATTACATAATCTTTAGACTGGCTGATATTTCTTCCCAATACCCAAAATAGGCTAGACAATAATTTGGAAAAGGAATATTATAGCCTGGGGTTATACATTCTGTGGGACTGGTCTTTTAGTATCTTATCAAATCTTATGGGTGGAGTTGGAATCATTTGAACATTGGACCCTCTACTTTTAAGAAGGTGCTCAGTCTTTATAGGTATTTTCCAGTCTTAAGTGCAGAAACTGCCCATGAAAAGTACTGCCTTCTCACAACTCCATAACTTGATGGGGAAGTTGAGCTTCTCAGTAGTGGCTGCACTATAGGTTCACAGGTAAGTACTAGGCAATCAGTCTGCAGATCATTTCAAGCCTAGCCAAAAAACATATTCAAAATCTCCTAGCCTCAAGGGGGGCAAGATGAGGTAGAGTGGGAGAGGACTTGAAGCTGCCCATCAGGTTATCCAGGTTTACACTGAAGTGGCATGGGTGGTACTCTGCTTGACATGTAGTAGATGCTGATGTTCTTCTTGTTTCACTGTTGAAGCCAAGCTACCCCCTCAAAAAGGAAAAGAGATCTGTCCCCTGTAGTTTTGTCTGAAGAAGAGTCAGATGAATCTGATGTATCTGACTCTGAAGACCTGCAACTCCTCTCCACTTATGAGGATTCTGATGTAGAGGACTCCATTCCTTCAGCCTCTCCCCCAGAGGATTTTTCCTTTGGGTAAACCCTACATACTTTAAGGGAGCATTTCCAATGGGAGAGTCAGGACTACCCCCAGTCTAAAAAGAGACTCATGGAATTCCTAGATCTTCTGCAACACAGACCCTTGGCCATCCCCCCAGTCCTGGATGTTATGGATGATGTTTTCCTTGAATCTAGCTCGACTCCTAACACCCTACCTCCTGCTCCCAGAAAACCAGACAGATACTATAGTGTCCCTGACTTATACAAATATCTTTTTAAAAATCCAACAACTGACCCTGAGGTAATTTCTCAAGGGCCAAAAGGGATTAAGGCAACCTCTGCAAAGAATCCCACCCCCTCAGACAGGGATTCCTGAGCACTGCACAGATGGGGTAAAAAAGTATACACCTCAGTTACTCTTGCTATCAGGGCACTAAATTGTCAGTTACATATGCTGAAATTTCAGCAACATACCTTGGAACTCCTTAAACAAAAAATGTCTTCCCTTCCTGCTTGGGCAGAATCTAAAGATTTACAAGACTTAATGCATTCTGTAAGCCAAGTAACTAAACACACTTTGCACTGTGGTTTTGACACCCTAGAAGCTTCTTGCAGGGAAGCAGTCACTGGATCTGTCATTAGAAGACATGCATGGCTTAAGGAACAACCCCTGAGGGGATAGCTTGGCGTCCACTGATCGGCATGATAAGGTCTTCCACCATTTTAAGCATTTGAGACTGAGGCAAGATAGCAGATGCCTAAATGTGATGACTGCAACAGTGAATACACTCGAACATTTATATTTATGGTAAGTGTACACAACTGCACTTTCCAGGGGTAAGGGATATACTGGAATATTAATCTATCATGCTAACTTGTCTCATTTATCCACTGATGAATATTTAGATGTTCTTCGTGCTTCATTGTTGCAGTCATCACCTGTGGGTTATCCCTGCAGTGGTAGCCCTTGGCCAGCGCGAATACCAGAGTCAGTGTTTTTTTGCGTCAGCTGCAATCGCTTGTAATCTGACATCAGGTCATCAGTGTTATAAAGCAAGGCAGCTGACGTAATTCCATAAGTCTTTCTTGCCATGGAGCCCGTAACAGAAGCAGTTCGCACGAGTGCCATTTGGTGGTTACCAGAAGTTGCATTTTAGCTGAAAACTTCTAAAGCTAAGTACCCCATTGGGGATCCTTTTTTTTTGCACTAACCGATGTCTGAAAAAGTTAACAGTTGTCTCACCTGTGGAAAGTAGATCCCACACCAAGACTTCCATGCTTCCTAGGTCACTTGTTTAGGCCCAGACCAATGACGTCCCCTGTTGCCGGTTCTGTGCATTCTTTAATGTGAGAACCATTCGCCGTAGAGCTACTTTTCCTGACTGTGCCAATTCAAGAGAGTTAGCAGATTTACTGCACTCTGCTTGTCAAGTGGCCAAACACTCATTACAATGTGGATATGCCCTAGAAGCCTCTAGCAGGCCAGCAGTGACAGGATCTGTTATTAGGAGTCATGCATGGTTGAAGGAACAACCTCTCCTTGATCATGTCAAGTCTAAATGTATTGATGCACCCCTAGATAAGGAGCACTAGTTTGGGGAAAAAGCAGAAGAGGTACTTAAAAAGATGGAATACAAAGCAAAATCTATGCAAACAGTAAAAGATTTATTTCAGGTACAACCTCCCAGGTTCAGCAGGAACTTTCCCTAAGCACTGGGCCTTCCCTGCACCTAGCAGACAGGCCCAAGGTAAGCCCTGCAGGGACAGACCATCCAGGCCCCTATCCCAGGGCCAGCAGAGAAGCAAACAATGGACCACTTCCGTCTCTAAGGCAGGGAGTTCTAAGGAGTTCTAAGCCAACCTTCTATGGCAACCACTCACAATGACTCCCCCCTCCTCCCTCTGCCCTCCCTTTACTCATCAAAAACTAGGAGGAAGGATCTCAGTCTTCAAAGACAATTGGCCTTCTGTAACAAAGGACCAGTGGGTCTTAAAGATTATTTTTCAGGGATACAAATTCTCTTTCAGCGAACTCCCAATTCCAAGAGGGTACCCGGACTTACCTCCAAATCAGTGGGCAGAGGCAGTGAAACAGGTACAAGCTCTCATATCCCAGGGGGCAGTAGCACCTGTACCTTCAGATCAAACAGGCAATGGATTTTATTCCAGACTATTCCTTGTTCCCAGAAAAGAGGGCACTTGGCACCCCATCCTGGATCTCTCCATTCTGAACACCTCCCTGGTAGTCCCCGGAATCAAAATGTTAACTTTTCAGCAGCTGCTACCTATGCTAAAAAGAAAATGCCTGGCTAGTGACCCTAGACGTAAAAGATGCCTACTTTCACATCTCCATCATGGAATTGTGCAGGAAATTCCTGCATTTTACAGCAGACTCACAGCACTTTCAGTTCTCTACGCTGCTCTTTGGCTTGTCTACTGCACCCAGAGTATTCACCAAATGCTTGGCCCCGGCAACATTCTGCAGACAAAGAAATATACAGATTTACCCTTACTTGGATGACTGACTCATTCAGGCAGAGTGCAAAGAAAAGCTGCTGCAAGACCTTCTCTTTGTCAAATCAATCCTAACTTCCCTAGGGTTCACCATCTTTCTTGATCTATCGAAAGCCTTCGATATGGTTAATCACCAGCTTCTACTCTCCACCCTGGACAACCTACATCTTGACAACCAAGCCCTAAGCTGGTTCAAGGATTATCTCTCAGGTAGGCTACAAGCTGTCCAATGGCAAAACAGGCTATCTGACCTGCTCCCAAACACCATTGGTGTTCCTCGGGGCTCGATACTTGGTCCCCTTCTCTTTTCCATATTCATAAATGACCTCCACTCTGTCATCCCTAAAACCACCTGCATTCAATACGCAGATGACTCCACTCTGATCTGCTCGGACGCCTCTCTCTCAAAACTACAAACAACCACTCAGCATTGTTTTACAATAGTTGAAAAATGGTTCTCCGAGCTGAAACTCATACTCAATCCGTCTAAAACCAAACTGCTTATATTTTTCCCCTCTGTATCCACACCCCTCGTGAAAGAACTTCCTATTCCAATCAACATCTCCTTCCATGTTGCATCCATCAATGGCACCATCATTGACCCTGTCTCTAGTACCAAACTATTAGGCGTCACCATTGACCATAAGCTCAAATTTGACGTTCACATTACCCAAACTATTAAAACTGTTAACAAGAAACTCGGGTCCATGTACAGAATAAAGAACTTTCTAACCCCCACTACCAAACTTACTATTGCTCGCACCCATCTCCTCTCCACCCTCTTGTATGCCTCCCCAGTACTCTCTTTTCTTAGAAAGCGAGAACTCAATATGCTTACTGTTGCCTATAATCATATTGCCAGATTTGTAACTGGAGCACCTTATCGAACCCACCACTGCCTTAACCTTAAGAAAATTGGCTGGTTGGAATTGCCCAGTCTTCTCAAACTCAATCAACTCACTGAAGCTTTCAAAATGATCAACCATCCAGATAGAACCCCATCACTGAATAGTATATTGACCCCCTATACCAACCTTAACTGCCTTCGCTCCTCAAGTAGTGTTCAAATACTCACCATTAAATCAAAGAATATGAGTGGTGATGCTCTCTACGCTAACTCCATTGGAAAACCCTGGAATTCCCTTCCAATCCACCTAAGAAATTTGACCTCACTTAATCAATTCAAAAATAATCTCAAAGAATATCTTAAATCACACTGGCTATGTCCCTGTTCCGAACCAGACTAACTTATCGACCCCTCTCCACCTTTGACTCCACCCCTTCTCAGAGTTCACTACCTTTAACTCTTGTCTTCACAATGCTACCATGTAAAATCTTGCTTTAGACTAAGTGTATCTCCTATATTCAGCATGTATAGCCTTTTGTATTGCTTTTTTATCCTATGTTAATCCTTACTATTGTGAGTTGAAATGTAAAAATGTCTTGTCATTTTGTTGGAGCTTTTCTCCCCGGGCCTCTACTGAAAAAGGACATGTATCCAGCTAGACTAGCCCGGTCAAGAAATGTAAAATAAGATAAATAAAATAAATAAACAAGCAGAAATCAAAGGCCTCTCTCCCTCTGATCCCATGTATAAGGGCCGAGTTTCTCTGGTGGGCAGACACCTATACCAGGAACAAGGGTCTTCCCTTCATCCTCTGCTCTACCGGCCAGACTATCACCACAGACGCCTCAGACTTTGTTTGGGGCGCTCACCTACAGGCAGGTGTACCCAAGGTCTTTGGGATGCCCAGCAACTTTACTTGCACATCAACCAGAAAGAAATGATGGCAGTACAAAAGGCTCTGACATTTTTCAAACCACATCTCAGTCCAGGGGTTCTTTTTATACCATGTTACTGTGGTGTTGTCTCCGCGGTAGTGGTGTTGCGGTAGCCTTGTCGCCTCACAGCAAGATGTTGTCCCGTTCGATTCTCAGCTAGAGCGTCTTCTGTGTGGAGGCATGCATGAATGGGCGTGCCTTCATTGAAGGTTGTGCGTCAGGGCTGGTAACTCGGCACGTAAAAATCCACTACCAAACATTAGCGGACCGGAGTTCCGCTGTGGCGACCCCTAACCGGGATAAGCTGAAAGACACAACAACAACAACTGTGGTGGTGTCTGTTTTTATATCAACAAATAGGGGGGACCCAATCTTACACCCTGTGCAGGTTAGCCATGAGCCTCTGGCTTACAGCCACCTCCATGGGTCTACACCTAATTGCTCAATACCTACCAGGGATCAACAACACCCTGCCAGACCACCTAAGCAGAAACTTACTAGACCCCCATGAATGGCAGCTCAACAGGGAAATCTTTCTGCAAATCACTCAGGAGTGGGGACTCTGGAAGTGGATCTCTTTGCCTCACACCTCAACCACCAGTTGCAAAAGTTCTGTACCAGGGAGTATCACCTCCTAGCATGGAAGGCGGATGCCTTGACCTTCCCCTCAAACTCCCTCTTTGCTTTCCCTCCTCTGCCCCTTATTCCCAAGGTACTGGTCACAATAAGGGAGGAGAGACCAAAGGTCATCCTCATTGCTCCAGATTGGCCCAGACAGCATTGGTACCCCTTACTAAGCAGCCTGACCTTACAGCGCCCATGTAGCTTCCGCTGATCTCAGACCTCTTGACCAAGGGGAGGGGGAAGAGACTTCACCCAGACTTACAGACTCTCAGACTCTCAGCATGGCTTATGTCTTAAAAGCTAACAAGGAGTCCCTGTTAAAAAACAGGTCCTAGACATCATCACAGAGGCTAGAAGGCCCAGCACCAGAAAATCGTACACAGGAAATGGAAAAGATTCTGTTACTGGAGCCTGTCCAAAGGGGCCAGAACCTCCCATCCTTCCATCCCTCTTATCTTGGATTACCTAGCTGAGTTGCTCAATAATGGCCTGTCTTTCTCCTCTATTAAAATCCATGCCTCAGCCATTTCGATTTGGACCCACCCCTTTTCTCTCATCCTTTGATTAAGCAATTCCTCAGAGGGACTTCTAATATCAGACCTCCCACGCCACCCTGGGACTTGAATTATGTTCTAGAAAAACTAACCTTACCTTCTTTCGAACCTGCTGCTTCTACAGAATTTAAATACCTCTCCTGGAAGACTGCCTTACTACTAGCTATCACCTAAGCTAGAAGGATATCAGAGCTTCAGGCTCTCATGGATGTTGAGCCCTTCATCATTATCCATGCAGACAGGGTCTCCCTGAGGACTAACCCCTCCTTTATTCCCAAGGTGATATCTGATGTGACCCTCAACCAGGCCATACACCTACCCACCTTCTTTCCCAACCCTCCAAACAAGGGGGAAATAATTCTGCACTCACTAGATGTGCACAGACAACTCAGATACTATCTGGACCACACTAAGCCTTTCAGAAAAACAGACCAACTACTTGTCAGCTTTGCCCCTGGGACAAAGGGGAAGCCCATTTCCAAACAAACCATTTCCAAATGGATATCACACTGTATCCATTTTTGCTACAGACTACATGGGAACCCACCCTAAGTCTATCTGTACCCATTCCACTAGAGTAACCGCCACTTCCACACCCTTCCTCAGAGGAGTCTCCACCAGGGAAGTCTTGGAAGCTGCCACCTGGACCTCTGTCCATACCTTTACAAAGCATTACCACCTACCTCTTTTTTCTAAGTCTAGGGCAGGGTTTGCCTCTGCAGTTCTGCAGGGCCTGCTGACCCATGCCTAGGACTCTATCCTTTCCTTCCGCCCATCTCCTCAGCTTTGGGCATCCTCTCACAGGTGATGACTGCAACAGTGAAACACAAAGAACATAGTACAGTTGTGTATATTTACCATAAATGTAGATGATCGAGTGTATTCACTGTTGCAGTCCTGGATGTCCTTCAAGGATGCATCTGCAGTCCTAACAAATGGGTTGTCCTGGCCTCAGGCAGCCCTTCGGTCGGCCGGATTCCAAAGTCTGGGTCTGGCCTCGGCTGGTGTCGCACTTCACCCGACGTCATAGCTGCAGTTCTTCGGGTATAAAGGCATCAGCCGACGCCATTTTCCTCAGTCTTTCTTGCCGTGGTGCCGGGCAGAAGCTGTTCGCAAGTGCCGGTCGGTCAGATCCAGAGATTACTACTACCGAAGACTTCTAAAAAGCTAAGTACCCCGTTGGGGACTCTTTCTTGCCTCAGCCGATGTCAGAAAAAGTGAATAACTGTTTAACTTGTGGGAAACAAATACCTCATAAAGACTTCCACTCTTACTGCCTACCTTGTTTAGGCCCAGACCACGACATAGCAGCTTGTTTAGCCTGTGCTTCCTTCAACCGACGGACGCTTAGACGTCGGTCGGAGTTTGCAGAGGAGTTTTTCGGCTCTGCTTTTGCTTATATCATGCCGTTGGAGACTCTGACTTCACATTTAGCTAAAAAGCGTAAGGAAAAGGACCGACACTCGCGGTCCGCGGTTTCGGCCGAAACCGCGGTTAAGCCAACCGCGAGTGTCTCGGTTTCGGCTGAAACAGAGTCTGCGGTTCTTCCTTCGGCCGAAAGCATGCCTCCTACTACCGAGGCCTCTTCCAGCATGACTGAATCTGCTACTGAAATTCCACCTGCTCTTACAGTTTCTCAGGATTTATCAGAAACTATTCCCCTAGATGCATCTACTCCTGCACACGGAGCTGCTAGGCCCCCTGCATCCATGTCAATTAAGGCCTTTGCCAGGGCTAAAGCAGCTAAATCTTCCAAGGCCGTGCCTACTAAAGCCCCCTCTCACAGGCCTAGCTCTAGTACTCAAATGCTTAGTCTAGCAGAGGATCTCATTTCTTTGATCAGGGGATCCCAGTCTCACCCTGATAGGGCCTCTCAACCCTCTCCAGAGAAGAGACCTAGAGCAGAACCCCCTAAGCCAGTTTCTACTGATTACTCCTCAGATGATTCAGAAAATACTAACCCTCCAGAGGGCCCTTATTCTCCATATGAGGACTCTGATGCAGAGGACTCCATTCCTTCAGCCTCTCCTCCTGAGGAATTTTCTTTTGGGGAAACCTTGCATGCTATGAGGGAACAATTTCAATGGCAGGGCCAGGATTTCTCAGACTCTAGGAAAAGGCTTAGGACTTTTTTGCATTTGCCACAGCATAGGCCTTTAGCCATTCCTCCAGTACCTACAGTTGTGGATGATGCATTTAATGATGCTTGTACTGCTCCTGATTCACTCCCTCCGGCCCCTGCTAAGCCCGACAGATACTACAGGGTTCCGGACACACATAATCATTTGTATAAGGATCCTTTTGCAGATCCTGAAACTATTTCACAGGGCCCCAAGGCTGTAGCAGCTTCCTCTGCCAAAAACCCACTCCCCTCTGAAAGGGAATCTAGGGCCTTGGAGAGATGGGGTAAAAAAGTTTATACTTCTGCTACACTTTCGGCTAGGGCCTTAAACTGTCAATTCCACATGTTTCAGTATCAGGAATTTATGTTAGATCAGTTATCTAAAAAGCTGTCCTCACCTGAGCCTTTAGACAGAAAGTCACTTCAGGAAATGGTACATAACATACAGCAGGTCAGTAATCATTCCTTAAAATGCGGCTATGATGCACTGAGGCCTCCTTTAGATCAGCTATGACTGGTACAGTGATCAGAAGGCATGCATGGTTAAAAGAGCAGTCCTTACCAGACCATGTAAAATCAAAGCTCCTAGATGCTCCCATGGATAAACACAATTTGTTTGGCTCTCCTGCACAGCAAGTGCTGAAGAAGGTGGAAGAGAAAGCAAAATCTGTCCAGACAGTCAAGGATTTCTTACAGGTCCAGCCTCCAAGGTTTAGTAGGAACTGGCCTTCCAAGAATTGGTCCTTTCCAGACACCAACAGAGCACAGAGAGGCAGGAATAGGCGCACAAGAGGCAGAGGTCAATCCAGAGGTGCCTACAGGGGACGTCAGTGGCAGCCTAACAACCAGCGAAGTACTACTGCAGACCCAACCACTACCACTTCCACAGGACAATCACAGTGACTTGACTCTGAAGCCGCCTACCAGGGAACAACTAGAAGCACCCTTAGGCGGAAAGCTAGCCTTATTTTCAGTAAACTGGCATTGCATTACAGGAGACAAATGGATTTTACAGACAATAGACAAAGGTTACAGGTTTCACTTCCATACTCTACCAAGGAAGAGAGGAATGCCAAACCTACCTCCAAATCAAAAGGCAAACGCTCTACAACAAATAGACAACTTAAAAAGGATGAGAGCTATAGAAAAGGTACCTTCTATGGAACAAGGGCAAGGATTTTACTCCAGACTTTTCCTGGTGCCAAGGAAGGAAAATCAATGGAGACCTATTCTAGACCTGTCCGCTCTGAACACATACCTCATTGTCCCAAAATTCAAAATGCTGACTCTACAGCAGCTTCTTCCCATGCTGGGCAAGGAGTCTTGGCTGGTAACTCTAGATCTCAAGGAGGCATACCTGCACGTCCCCATACGACCAAATTGCAGAAGATACCTCAGATTTCTTGCAGGATCAGAGCATTATCAATTCTCAGCATTGCCTTTTGGCTTATCTACTGCGCCCAGAGTATTCACGAAATGCCTGGCATCAGTAATTGCTCATTGCAGGCTTCAGTGAATTCAAATTTACCCTTACCTGGACGATTGCCTGTTACAAGCGGACAACCAAAAGACTTGAAAAGGGTCATTCATCTACTGCAAGCCTTGGGATACACAGTCAATATAAAAAAGTCAAGGCTGTTGCCATCCCAAAGGATAACCTTCTTGGCTGCAGAACTGGACACATCAAATCAAATGGCATCCCTCACAGCAGAAAAACAAAAGCACCTTCCACTCTACTTCATGGCATTAACAACTCAGAACCAGCTTACAGCAAGGAAAGTCCTGCAAGCCCTGGGTTACATGGCATCCTGCATAATATTGATCCCACATGCCAGACTGCATATGAGGAAGTTGCAATGGTACCTCAGGAATTTATGGTCTCAGCACAAGCACAGCCTAGAAACCCAAATTCCAATAATTCCATGCCTGAAGCAAGAATTCCGATGGTGGGCTCAGGCCTGTCAATTGAACAAAGGACTGCCCTTCCACAGCCCTCAACCAAGCCAGACTATCACCACAGACGCCTCAGATCTCGGTTGGGGCGCACACATGCTGGACAAGTACATACAAGGCTTATGGACTCAAGACCAGCTAAACCTCCACATAAACCAAAAAGAGATGCTGGCAGTAAAACTGGCAATTCAAGCATTCAGACCGTTTCTCCAACAGGGGCATTTGCTGATAAGGACGGACAACACCACAGTTATGTGGTATATCAACAAACAGGGAGGCACACATTCATATCCTCTATGCTGGATGGCAATGGATCTCTGGAATGTGGCCCTAAGCCTAAACATACAGCTCAAGGCAATATTTGTGCCAGGAAAAGAAAACATACTAGCAGACATCTTAAGCAGGACTACCACGGATGCCCACGAATGGATGCTGCATCCAGACATCTTCAAATCCATCACAAGGAAATGGGGACTACCAGAAATAGACTTATTCGCATCCCCACACAATCACCAATTGAAAAATTCTGCACAAGGACATACCACCCACTTGCTTGGAAGGTGGACCCCTATCTTTCAGTTGTAAAAACCTGACAGCATATGCATTCCCACCTCTTCCTTTGATGCACAAGGTGCTATTGAAGATCAAAGAAGACCATCCAAGGATCATCCTGATAGCTCCAGACTGGCTGAGACAGCACTGGTACCCACTACTGAGGAGTATGTCTCGGGAGCTCGCATGGCCTCTACCCCTGGTTCCTTTACTGCTGACACAGAACAACTTCAAAACCCTGCATCCGAACCTGAAAACACTGCAGCTAGCTGCTTGGAGCATTGCATAAGACAAAATAACCCAGATTTATCTCAAAGGGTTAAAGACATTATCTTGGAAGCTCGCAGACCCTCAACAAGAAAAACTTACTCAGCGAAATGGAAAAGATTTCTCTTTTGGAGTGCAGCAAAAGGGCAAAATGTAGCACTGGTAAACATAGCTAACATCCTAGAATACTTAGCAGAGCTTTTCCACAATGGCCTGTCTTACTCTTCCATTAAGATTCATGCGTCAGCTATTTCAGCAGAATACAACATGGATCCTCCAGTCTTCTCTCATCCTCTACTCAGGCAGTTTCTGAGAGGAATCAACAATGTAAAGCCACCAAGGAAACCACCACTGCCTACATGGGACTTGAACTTTGTGCTAGAAAAGTTGACACTTCCCCTTTTGAACCAGCAGCAACAGCAGAATTACAGTACTTATCATGGAAAACTGCTTTCCTGCTTGCAATCACTTCAGCAAGAAGGGTTTCTGAACTACAGGCATTAATGGCAGTGCAACCCTTCCTTATCTTCCATCAGGATAGAGTGTCCATGAGAACTAATCCTACCTTTATGCCAAAGGTGGTCTCCAGGGTATCTTTAAACCAAGCAATCCACCTACCAACATTCTTCCCCAACCCACAGAACAGGGGAGAAAGACTGCTGCATACCTTGGATGTGCATAGGCAATTGCGCTACTACCTGGACAGAATCAAGAACAATAGAAAAACTGACCAGCTTCTGGTAGCATATGCCACAGGAATGGAAGGAAAAGCAATTTCAAAACAGACAATCTCTAAATGGATAGGAAATTGCATTAGATTTTGTTATTCTTATCATGGAAAGGCAACTCCAGAAAATATCAGACCTCACTCCACAAGGGCTACAGCCACTACTACAGCTTTTTTACGAGGAGTGGCTACAAAAGACATTTTAGAGGCTGCTACTTGGAGCTCCGTGCATACATTTGCCAAGCATTATAATCTACCCTTATACTCCAGATCCTGAGCAGGTTTTGCCACTGCTGTGTTGCAAGGGATCTTAACTACACCATAATCTTGTTAGGGCCTCCTCCCCCAGTTTGGCTATGGTATTCTACCCATTTGTTAGGACTGCAGATGCATCCTTGAAGGACATAGTACAGTTTTGTACCTACCATAAATGTAGATGTCCGAGAGGTATGTATCTGCAGTCAGGATTACCCACCCTCCTTCCCCTCTGTGGTACTCCTAGGGTATTTGCCCATCTTGTAGCTAGCTGGGGGAATATATTATGGTGTATTTGTTTGTATATATGTACATACATGTTTATTTCTATTTGCTCTCTGTTGTTTGGAAACATTTGCATTTATCCAAATTTAGCCTTCCTAGAGGGCATCTGGCATCTGGGGCAAGAAACACTGAGGAAAATGGTGTCGGCTGATGCCTTTATACCCGAAGAACTGCAGCTATGACGTCGGGTGAAGTGCGACACCAGCCGAGGCCAGACCCAGACTTTGGAATCCGGCCGACCGAAGGGCTGCCTGAGGCCAGGACAACCCATTTGTTAGGACTGCAGATGCATACCTCTCGGACATCTACATTTATGGTAGGTACAAAACTGTACTCCCCCCCCCCCCCTCCATCCCCCATATAGCATCTTCCCCTAGGGGGACATAAGCTTCCCATGGTGGGTTTTGGCCACCAGGACCACTTTTCCTTATTTCCTTGTGCTTCTGATGGGTTATGGCAAGAAAAACCGATGTAATGACGTCGACTGCCATGCTTTATAGCACTGATGACCTGACATCAGACTACAGGTGACTGCAGCCAACGCAAAAAAAATTGATTCTGGTATTTGGGCCGGCCGAGGAATACCACAGCAGGGATAACCCACAGGTGCTGACTGCAACAGTGAATACACTCGAACATTTGCATTTGTGGTAAGTGTACACAACTGTACTTTCCTTTAGCAGTGTATTTGATGTACCATTAGTTCTGAGAGGGAATTGGAGATCAAATATCTTTCACAACACATAGATCTCTACAGAGGAGTCTGTAAGATTGAGTTCAGAGCAAGGATTGCCAGTCTGTCCTGATAACTAAGATTTTTGAGGCCACTGATCTTTTTAGTTATGAATCTCTGAGGTCTTGTAATTTGCATGATACATTTAGATAAATACATGCCAAAAGGTGCGTTATATTTAATAATGGGCCTGATAACCTATACATGTATGGGAATTAAGACTTTTTTTGATCTAGTGGAGATATCTTTGGAAATTGGATAGGCCAGATAAAAGGCCTTCCAAGTTACTGTAGAGAAATGATCAAAGGATAAAGAATTATCAGCAAGAGTACCCAGATCCCTTACAGCAGTGTCTGATTGGAGGGGTGCATGTCCTATAGGGTAAGTGAAACTATTTTGCTTACCAAAATAAACTGTCCTTTTTGTCCAGGCAACAGTTCTCCTTTCTTTTGGATTTGACCGTGGTCAATAACCACAAGCTACCTCACAGACTGAATCTACTCACACAAGGACAGGGGTGTTTCATACATCTGGAACCCAAGCAACTTCAACTGACTACCTGGATGATATGGTCTTAATACTTTTTAGGCAACTGTTTACTGAGGGCATGCAGCAGCTACTAATGGAGTTGAGAAAGCCTGCTACTAGAACATTATACATTAGAAAAAGGAAGAGATTTTTTCTTGGTGCCAACAACATAACCAGCACCCATTCAGGGCTAATGTTTTGCTTGTTTTAGAGTATTTGTGAGTTAGCTTTCATGTGGCATGTCTTACTCTTCTGTCTAGGTTTATTTGTCAGCCATTACTACGTTTCTGCCCATGGATCCCCTTCGTTTAAGGGCATACCTGTGGCAAAATGTTTTTGACAGCTATATTGCATAAGAGACTTCCAAGAAAAACATTGGCTTCTACTTGGGATTTCAGTTTTGTATTAAGCTAACCATTTGAACCAGCTCATCTGGATGACTTGAGTTCTTAACATGGAAAACAGTTTTCTTAATTGTTTTGACCTCTGCAAAGAGAATATATTGGTTGCAGTCTCTTATGGTGGGTCAACCTTATCTCATTTTCCACAGAGACAGGGTTGGTTTGAGAACTAATCATTCCTTTATACCTATAGTGGTATACAAGTTTACTTTAAGCCAAACTGTCTGTCTCCCTGTGTTCTTCCCTGATCCCCCAAAATGACAGAGAAAGGACATCTCATACCTTGAATATCCACAGAAAACTCATGTTTTGTCTGTTCAGAACTTCCAATCAGTTGTTCATTTCTTGTGAAGGTAAGATGAAAAGACAACCTGTGTCAAAGCAGACTGTTTCCAAATGGTTGTCGTATGCTATTACCACCACAACAAAACCATTCCAGGAAAAGTCTAGGCACATTCTACCTGGGCCTTGACTTCATTTGTGGTGACTCAAAATATTCTAGAAGCAACAACTTGGTCCTTTGTGCATCAGTTTACAAAGCACTACAGGCTAGATTCCTTCCCCAGGTATATGTCAAACTTTGCTTGGACCATTCTACAGGGACTTCTCAACCCTTCTCTTTCTGCCTCCCAGTTTTTCTAAGCTGTGGTTGTTTACCCTTGTACCTTAGGCTACTGCAGCAGTGGTCAATATGAAGAACACAGTACAGTTGTCTAAGTAAACTTAAAATAACAGTAGATGTTTGAATGATCACCGCTGTAGTAGCCACTCCATCTCTCCATCCCCCTTGTTTTTGATGTGTATTTTAGACGAGGGTGTGGACATTTATTTTTTGCTTTTCCTAGCAATGTCTTCTTTTAGTTGGCATGAAAGCTGTGAAGGGCTTTGTGCCTAAACCTGTCTAGTCAGCTCTGCTTGAGCTAATTATTTGACCTGAAGCTTTGGAAGCTGGACTGCTGTTGTATCCTATGCAGGATATAATCCATGTAGCGTAGGCTACTGCATCAGTGATCATTCGAACATCTACTGTTATAGAAAGTTTACTTACACAACTGTAATTTCTCAGAGATTGTACAGATGAGCAGACATGGATTACAAGACAAATGAGATCTTTCTTCCTATCCATTTTCTGTTTCTCCAGTAGTGTCTTTATCTGATAGTTCAGCAGCCCTATGTTAATCTTTATTTGTAATTGAATAAATCTTGTGTAATTTTTCCCCAGTTTCATCAGAACTGACAAAAGTCAACACTTTACAATTACAGAACAACTTTGAGATGCAAGGAAAAATGATTTAAGTTTCAGGTTTATTTGTATTCCTTTATTGCTACTGCCATTTACAGGTGGTGTTTCAATCTCACCTCACAGCAGGCATGTTCTACAAATACAGCTCTGCATGCAACTGATAATTTTCTACCAGGTTTAAACAGCTTCCACACTACTTACTCTTTTCGTAACAGATCAAAAAAGTATGTATTTATTTATTTAACGTTTGTGTACCAGGAAAGTTCAATTTGGAATGAAGCCAATTTTCAGCTATTATCAGTATTGGTCCAGGTTTCCCATATTTGACTTCTGAATCTAGCATTGACAGTTGTTTCATAAGTACTGTCTTGACTGAGTATTTTGCAAACCTAATCCACTGTGCCATCTTATTTTTCACATATTCCACAAAGACCATCTTTTTACTGACTTGCCAAAGCAAAATGTAGTCTCATATTTTTGCTTCTTTGTCTTGGCCTACATTTTCAGCTAAGTGCTTTTGAATCTGTTTCATTTTCTTAATATTAAATTGTTTTTGTTGCCGTTATTAGTCGCACAAGACTGTGTTTATAATTATTTATATGTACAACAGTTGTCTGTGTATTTCATTCTTCCTCTTTCCACAGTTTTACCATTACAACTGCATTTACCATGTATTCTGCAGTGCCTGATATTTTAAAAACTGTGTCAAGTCTTAGGTTCATAGGTAGGTACTAGGCTATTGGGCCTAGGGTCTATATAAGCCTAGCCAAAAAGGTACCCTGGCTTTCGCCACCCAAGAAAATTATTTTCCTGTGCCCCTGTTGAGCAGAGCCATAGAAGTGATCCCCGGGGTGAATTTCCTATTTCCCATCCAATCATCAAGATTTTTCTTGGAGTGCTAATGAGGAGCTCTGTTTGACATAGATAGGTAGTCTGTTCCAGAGTATGGGAAGTCTCTGGGACAGGAATCTATCCCTCCAGCATGTTCTGTTTATTGTGGTGACAAGGTTTAGGGCCCTACAGCGTGTAGTTTGGAAGTACTGGGATTTCTTTAAGTGGAGCATGTCCAACAGCTCTGGGTTCGACATAGCTTTGTATGTTAGGTATTTCTGTGGCCTCTCCAGTTGTAGATGTCTTGTGCGGTACATGCCAAAAGGGGCACTGTACTCTATAATGGGTCTAATGAGTGATGAGTAGAGGGGAACAGTGACCTCTTTTTTTCCTTGATGAGAAACCTTTTGTGATGAGGTGCGCCACGTAGAAGGATCTCCTGACCACTGTGGCGATGTGATTATCAAAGGAGAGACTACTGTCCACCCAAGGTCTCTTATCACACTTTCGGTGTTAAGTAGACTACCACCTGTGTGGTAGTTCATGGGTACAGAGTTTTTACCAAAGGGGATGACAGTGCACTTTTTGGCATTGAGGTTCAGGCCATGGCTTTGACACCCGGCATCTGTCTCAGTGAGGCCCTTTTGTAGGATGCCCACATCATTAGGAGTTTCGATTATGGCTCCCAGTTTGCAGTCATCTGCAAACTTCGTTAGGCAAAGACCCTCTGTGTTAGCCTGTACTTCAGAGAAGTAGATAGCAAACAGGAGAGGACCCAAGACTGAATCCTGTGGTACTCCACTTGTCACTGGTCTGAAGTCGGATTTGGAGTCTGCTACTTTCACAGTGTGGGTTCTGTCCGTGAGCCAGTTGGCAACCCATCTTGTGACATAAGGATTTATACCTAGTTTAGTGAGTTTATTTATAATTCCAGAGTAGATCTAGATAGGCTGTGTGAACCACCTTACCCTCATCTATGGCTTTGGTGACTGCTTCAAAGAAGTCTATCAGGTTTAGGAGACATGATCTGCTTTTTACAAACCCAAACTGGGTGGGGTCCAGAGTTTGGAGATTACCAATGTCTTTGAGTTCCATGATGATACATTCCATGGCCTTGCAGACCAGGCTCGTCAGGTTAATGGGGCGGTAGTTCCCAGAGTCCGTCATGGCTCCCCCTTTGTGGAGTGGGATAACCGTCGCAGTACGCCATTCAGTGGGCACAAAGCACCCCACCTATGATTGAACATGGTGCTTAGGTGGGGTGCCAGTTTAGTTCTGTAGTTCGTGTAGAACGCAGCCTGGGATATTGTCAGGTCCCATGGATGCTGTGTTCTTCGCTTTGGAGAGTGTGTTTATTACCTGTGCAGCTGTAATTACAAGAACTTTGCATTCTTCCGGTATAGAGATGAGCCCTCTAGGGGGTGACGGGGGGGGGGGGAGTGGGTGGTGCTAAAGTTAGCACTGAACCTATCTGCCAGGATGTTGGCGATATCAGTTGGATGTCCTTCAAGGATGCATCTGCAGTCATAACAAATGGGTTGTCCTGTCGTCAGGCAGTTCCAAAGTCTGTCTGCTGGTCTTTCAGTCTTTCTTGCGGCGTGGCCAGAAGAAGCAGAATAGTGCTGGTCGGTCAGATCCAGAGATTACTACTGGGGACTCTTTCTTGCCTCAGCCGATGTCAGAAAAAGTAAATAACTGTTTAACTTGTGGGAAACAAATACCTCATAAAGATTTCCACTCTTACTGCCTACCTTGTTTAGGCCCAGACCACAGCCTGTTTAGCCTGTGCTTCATTCAATGCTGAACAGACCCAAATAGTTAAAAACGCAAAAAAAAAAGGCGACACTCGGTCAATCTTCAGCTGAATCCATGACTACTACTGAGGCTCCTGCTACCTTAGTTGAATCGGCCTCTGAAGTTTTGTCCACTACTGTGGTTCCTAGTGAATTATCAGACACCATCCCTTTGGATGTCTCTACCCCAGCACGTGGTGCTGCTAGGCCTCCTGCAGCCATGTCTATAAAGGCCTTTGCCAGGGCTAAAGCTGCCAAAACTGTTAAATCAGTGCCTGTTGATTTAATCTCCGGATCCCAATCTCACCCAGACAGGGCCTCTCAGCCCCCAGAAAAGAGACCTAGAGCAGAGCCCTCTGATGATTCTTCGGATGACTCAGACATTACAGATCAGCCAGAGGCATGCTGAAGAATCCATCCCATCTGCCTCTCCACCAGAGGAATTTTCCTTTAAACATTACATGCCATGAGAGAACAATTCCAATGGCAGGGACAAGATTTCTCAGATTCAAGCACAACATAGGCTCTTAGCTATACCTCCAGTTCTGCCTGTTGTGGATGATGCATTTAATGATGTTTGCACTGCTCCTGATACTTTACCTCCAGCCCCTGCCAAACCAGATAGATTTTACAGGGTGCCAGACACTCATCACCACCTATACAAGGCCCCTCTTGCAGACCCTGAGACTATATCCCAGGGGCAAGCAGTAGCTTCACTCAGCTGAAAGGGAATCCAGGTCCTTAGAGATAAAAGTTTACACCTCTGCTACTCTCTCAGCTAGAGCTTTAAACTGTCAGTTTCACATGATCCAATACCAAGAGTTTATGCTTGATCAGTTAACTAAGAAGCTGTCCTCTGATTACTCCTTAGATAAGAAATATCTTTTAGAAATGGTGAATAACATTCAGCAGGTTAGTAACCATTCTTTAAAATGTGGCTATGATGCACTGGAGGCTTCATTTAGATCAGCCATGACTGGCACAGTGATAAGAAGGCATGCATGGTTGAAAGAACAGGTCTTGCCGGATCATGTTAAAACAAAGCTGTTAGATGCTCCTATGGATAAGGCCAGTCTATTTGGTACCCCTGCTCAGCAAGTAATAAAGAAAATGGAAGAGAAGGCAAAATCTGTACAAACAGTTAAGGATTTCTTACAGGTTCAGCCCCCAAGGTTTAGCAGGAACTGGCCTGCCAAAAATTGGTCCTTTCCAGACTCCTCAAAATCTCAAAGAGGCAGGAATAGATGCTCTAGAGGCAGAAATGAATCCAGAGGAGGTGCCTATAGACACAGACACAACCACTGCCACTGCAACAGGACAATCACATTGACTTGGCTCTGACACCGCCTACCAGGGAGCAAATAGCAGCACCTTTAGGCGGAAAGTTAACCTTATTTTCGAAAAATTGGCACTATATCACAAAAGACAAGTGGATTTTGCAAACCATAGACCAAGGCTACAGGTTCCACTTCCACCTTACCAGTAAAAGAGGAATGCCAAACCTACCTCCAAATCAAAAAACAGAAGCTCTAAAGCAGATAGCTCTATTAACCAAGATGAGAGCTGTGGAAAGAGTACCAATAACACAACAGGGCAAAGGATTCTACTCCAGACTCTTCCTAGTACCAAGAAAGAAAAAGTTGGAGACCTATTCTCGACCTGTCGCTCTAAACACATACATCATTGTCCCAAAATTCAAAATGCTGATCCTACAGCAACTTCTTCCCATGCTGGGCAAGGAGTGTTGGCTGGTAACTCTAGATCTCAAGGAGGCATACCTGCCCATACGACCAAATTGCAGAAGATACCTCAGATTTCTTGCAGGATCAGAGCATTATCAATTCTCAGCATTGCCCTTTGGCTTATCTACTGAAAATGCCTGGCATCAGTTACAGGAATCCAAATTTATCCATACCTGGACGACTGCCTGTTACAAGCGGACAACAAAAGCAAGCTGACAACAGATTTACAAAGAGTCATTTGCTTACTACAAGCCCTGGGATACACAGTCAATTTAAAAAGTCAAGACTGATACCATCCCAGACCAGAACATTCTTGGGTGCGGAATTGGACACAGTAAAACAAATGGCATTCCTAACTGCAGAAAAACAAGAACAACTCCCTCTTTACTTCTTGGCATTAACAAAGCAGAACAAACTAACAGCAAGAAAAGTACTGCAGGCCTTGGGCTTCATGGCACATGCATAATCCCTGTCCCCCCATGCCAGATGCTATATGAAAGCTACAGTGGTACCTAAAGAATTTATGGTCTCAACACAGGCACAGCTTAGAAACCGAATCCCACTAATCCCATGCCTGAAACAAGAGTTCCAAACCAAACCATCACAACGGACACCTCAGACCTAGGGACAAGTGCATACAAGGATTGTGGACTCCAGACCAGCTGCACCTGCACATAAACCAAAAATAAATGCTGGCAGTAAAACTAGCAATCCAGAAATTCAGACCATTCCTCGAAGAAGGCCATTTAATGATAAGGACAGACAACACCACAGTCATGTGGTACATCAACAAACAGGGAGGCACTCATTCATACCCCCTATGCAGAATGACTCTGGACCTTTGGAATATGGCTCTGAGCTACAACATCCAGTTACAGGCAATATTTGTGAAACACCCTAGCAGACATGTTAAGCAGAACCACCTCGGATGCCCACAATGGATGCTACCATCTTCAAGGCCATCACAAAGAAATGGGGAATGCCACAAATAGACCTATTCGCATCCCCACTCAATCACCAGCTCAAAAATTCTGCACAAGGACATGCCACCCACTTGCATGGAAGGTGGACTCTCTATCCTTCAGTTGGAAAGGCCTGACAGCATATGCATTTCCACCTCTTCCTTTGATGCACAAGGTACTACTGAAAATCAAAGAGGAACGTCCAAGGATAATTCTGATAGCTCGAATTGGCCAAGACAACACTGGTATCCTTTGCTGAGGAGCATGTCTCAGGGAGAATGTGGTCAATACCCTGATGCCTTTGATGTTAACTCAGAACAACTACAACATCATGCACCCAAACCTAAAAACCTTGCAACTGACTGCCTGGAACATCACATGACAGCAACTAACACAGACTTATCCCAAAGGGTTAAAGACATTATCCTTGAAGCCCGCAGACCTTCAACAAGAAGGAACTATGCAGGAAAATGGAAAAGGTTTGTCATTTGGAGTACTGAAAGGGGAAAAGATGTGTCGAACATAGATATTGCTAACATCCTGGAGTACTTGGCAGAGCTTCTACATACGGGCCTGTCCTATTCCTCCATCAAGATACATGCATCAGCTATTTCCGCAGAATACAGCTTCGATCCACCTGTCTTTTCGCATCCTCTACTCAGGCAATTCCTCAGAGGGATCAAGAATGTAAAACCTCCTAGGAAACCACCATTACCAGCATGGGACTTGAACTTTGTGCTAGAAAAATTGACACTCCCTCCATTTGAACCAGCAGCAACAGCAGATCTTCAACACCTATCATGGAAAACTGCTTTCCTACTGGCAATTACTTCAGCAAGGAGGGTTTGAACTACAGGCCTTAATGGCAGTACAACCCTTCCTAATCTTCCATCAAGATAGAGTGTCCATGAGAACTAATCCTACATTTATGCCTAAGGTGGTATCCAGAGTGTCTTTAAACCAGGCAATCCACCTACCTACCTTCTTTCCCAATCCACAGAACAGGGGAAAGGCTGCTGCATACCTTGGATGTACATAGACAGTTACGCTACTACCTGGACAGAACCAAAAGTAACAGAAAAACTGACCAGCTTTTAGTAGCCTATGCAACAGGAAGGGAAGGAAAAGCAATTTCCAAACAGACAATCTCCAAATGGATAGGAAATTGCATAAGATTCTGTTACTCCTACCATGGAAAACCAGTTCCACAGAACATAAGACCTCATTCTACAAGGGCTACAGCCACTACCACAGCTTTCTTACGAGGAGTGGCAACCAAGGACATTATTGAGGCGGCTACTTGGACCTCCGTGCATACATTTGCCAAGCATTATAATTTACCTCTATACTCTAGATCCCGAGCAGGGTTTGCCACTGCCGTTGCAAGGGATCCTAACTACACCATAATTCTTCTTCCTCCTCCCTAGTTTGGCTATGCTATTCTACCCATTTGTTATGACTGCAGATGCATCCTTGAAGGACATAGTACAGTTTTGTACCTACCATAAATGTAGATGTCCGAACAGGATAGCATCTGCAGTCAGGATTACCCACCCTCCGTCCGCTCTGTGGTACTCCTAGGGTATTTACCCTCCTAATAGCTAGCTGGGGGGGGGAGTCTCTTATGGTGTATTTGTTTGTATATATGTACATATATGCTTATTTTTTGTATTTGCCTTCTACTATTTTGGAAACATTGGCATTTATCCAAAATTTAGCTTTCCAAGAGGGCAACTGGCATCTGGGGCAAGAAACACTGAGGAAAATGGCGTCGGCTGATGCCTTTATACCCGAAGACCAGCAGAGATGACGTCGGGTGAAGTGCGACATCAGCCGAAGCCGGACCCAGACTTTGGAATCCGGCCGACCGAAGGGCTGCCTGACGACAGGACAACCCATTTGTTATGACTGCAGATGCTATCCTGTTCGGACATCTACATTTATGGTAGGTACAAAACTGTACTTTCTGTATATTTAGTGCCATTGTGCTGTAACTCAGAGCAGATCTGATTGTTGCCATTGAGATTCTTGACATAGCTATAGAATGCTTTGTGGTTGTCTTTAGAGTCGGTGGCAATTTTGTTTTCATAATTAGCTTTGGAGGATTTTATGAGGGATCTCAGCTTCTTACTGAGGCTGGCCAGGGAGCTCCTCCAGTCATGGGATTTTACTCTTTCTTGCAACAGTTTCTTTCTTCTGTTGTAGAGTTTGTTTATGGCAGAGGACCACCAGATTGGCTTCCTTTTTTTGGAGGATAGCATCTCGGTTCTGTTAGGGATAGCATGAGCCATGCACTCGTGTAAGTGCTTATAAAGTGCATTTGTGTAGGATTCAGCAGCCGTACCTCTATTGCCCGTCTGCATGGGTGTCATGAAGTTTGCCACTTCTGTCTTAAGAAGTGTGAAGTTGGCTTTGGAGAAGTTTTTTACTGTGGTTTCCCTAATGGGAGGTGAAGGCAGGATGTGGATGCCTAGGGTGATTAGCTTGTGGTCAGATCTGACCAACGAGGAATTGACCTCTGGTGTGGAACACCAGTCGCCCATACTGGTAATGACCAGGTCTAGGATATTGCTGCCCCTGGTGTGGGTGTGAAAAAGTTGATCCAAGGCGTTGGAATTTATGAATTCCAGAAAACGTTGAGCAAGAGAGTTGGTACATGAGTAGATGTTCATCGTGCATACAGCTGCAGTCATAAAAGATGGGTTTTCCTGCCGTCAGGCGGGTCCTCGGTCGGCCGAATTCCAAAGTCTAGGTCCAGCGTCGGTTGTCGTCGCTTCTTCCCTGACGTCAGTGCGGCAGGGGTATAAAAGAACCAGCCGACGCCATTTTCTTCAGTCTTTCTTGCCTCGCGGTGCCCAAAGCAGAAGCAGTTCGCAAGTACTGGTCGGCCAGCTCCTGAGATTTACGAAAATTTTTCAGCCAAAGTCTTCTTGAAAGCTAAGTACCCCGTTGGGGAAACTTTTCTTGCCTCAGACCGATGTCGGACAAAGTTAATAATTGCATTTCATGTGGGAAGCAAATACCGCATAAGGGTTTCCATTCCTTCTGCATTCCCTGCTTAGGCCCAGACCACAACGTCTCGGCCTGTCGTTTTTGCGCTAGATTCAACAAACGCGCACTATAAAGCGTCAGGCGGAGTTCGCCCAACACTATTTTGGTAAAAAAATTTAATTACATTATGTCGTCGGATACTCCGACTCCAGTTTTGAGTAAAAGATGCAAAGATAAGAACCGACATACGAGGTCCGCGACTTCTACCGACACCACGCTAAAGCCGGCTACAGGTGCTCCGGTTCTCAGCGAGGCGCCTACGCAGCCACTGAGTACCGATGATGCTTCTTTAGCGGTGTCTTCTGTGCCCGAGGTCGCAGGCTCCTCGGCCCCCACTCCGACTACAGATACCGACGCCACTCTTGGCGGGGAAACTCAGAGTTTAGACAGGCCTGCCACCTCTCAAGGTGTCTTCAGGCCTTCCTCTTTTTCCATTAAGGCTTTCACAAAATTTAATGCAGCCATGAAAACTAAAAGACAAGCTCCACAGAGCCCCTCTCAAGGCCCCATGCCTAAAAAACAGATGCTCAAAATGGCTGAGGATTTGATTACTCTTATCGGGGGTTCTCAACCCCCCTCGGACAAAAGGCCCAGATTGGAGGAAGACTACCCTTCCTCAGACCAAGCCTCTATTACCTCAGAACATTCTGAGGACCAGGACTATTCATATTCCCCTTTTGAAGATTCTGATGCTGAGGAGTCCATTCCCTCTGTCTCCCCCCCTGAGGACTATTCTTTTGGGGAAACCTTACATACCTTGAGGGAACACTTTCACTGAGAAGGCCAAGATTAATCAGATTCCAAGAAAAGGCTCAGGGATTTTCTCTTGCTTCCTCAGCACAGGCCTCTGGCTATCCCTCCTGTCTTGGACATATTAGATGATGTGTACACAGAGGCCAGCCTTAACACAGATTCTTTACTTCCGGCTCCTGTTAAACCTGACAGGTATTACCGGGTTCCTGATTCTCACCAATTCCTATACAAAAGCCATGCTGCTGACCCAGAAACTATTTCACAGGGTCCCAAGGGAATTAAGGCCTCTACTGCCAAAAAACCATTACCTTCAGAGAGAGATTCCAGAGCTTTAGAAAGGTGGGGGAAAAAGGTATACACCTCGGCCACTTTAACCATGAGGGCATTAAACTGTCAGTTCCATATGTTAAAGTATCAACAGTTTTTTGTTATCTCAGTTGAAAAGCAAAATGACACAACCTGAACAACCAGACTTGAAGGGATTGCAGGATTTGTTGCATAGTGCAGAGCAAGTGGGTAAACATACCTTGCAATGTGGTTTTGATGCTTTAGAGGCCTCATGTAGAGCTGCTGTTACAGGGTCTGTCATACGTAGACATGCTTGGCTCAAAAAGCAAACCTTACCAGATCATGTCAAAGCTAAATTACTAGATGAACCTCTTCAAAAAGATGTATTGTTTGGTGTTAAAGCTGAGGAGGTATTAAAGAAAATGGAGGAAAAGGCAAGATCAATGCAAACAGTGAAAGATTTCCTACAGGTACAACCTCCACGTTTCAGCAGAAACTGGCCTTCAAAAAATTGGTCCTTTCCAGCCACGGACAGACCTCAAAGAGGTAGATACAGGCGCCCGAGGGGTAGAGGGCAATCTCAAGGATCATTTAGAGCCAGACAATGGCAAGCACCTACACCAAGAGGTGGAGAGGATAGATCACAGCCATTCAGAAAGCAGACATAATGACTTTCCCCTTTGCATGCCAAGCAAAGCTTTAATGGCAGCACCTTTAGGCAGAAAACTGGCATTATTTTCAAAAAATTGGCATATTGTCACAAAAGACAAATGGATCCTGGACATTATAGACAGAGGCTACAGATTCCACTTTTACACCCTTCCAAAAATGAGAGGCATGCCAAACCTGCCACAAATTCAAAGGGCAGAGGCACAAAAACAAATTTCAGCTCTCATGGACATGAAAGCTATTCAAGAGGTACCTGCAAAAGAACAGGGTCAAGGTTTTTATTCCAGACTATTCCTGGTACCAAGGAAGGACAAAGATTGGAGACCTATTTTGGACCTATCCATCCTAAACACATATTTACTCGTACCAAAATTCAAGATGCTCACATTACAGCAGCTTCTTCCCATGCTGGGCAGGGAGTCTTGGCTGGAAAACATTGGACCTCAAAGAGGCATACCTGCATGTCCCTATCAGACAAGATTGCAGAAGATACCTCAGATTTCTTGCAGGTTCAACCCATTATCAATTCTCTGCATTGCCCTTTGGCTTATCTACTGCGCCCAGGGGGTTTACGAAATGCCTGGCATCAGTAATTGCCTTCTGCAGACTTCAAGGGGTACAAATATACCCATATCTGGACGACTGCCTGATCCAAGCGGACAGCAAGCACATACTTCTGAAACACCTGGCGTTTGTAATAAAGTTGTTGAACTTTCTGGGATACACAGTCAACAAAAAGAAATCAAAACTGATACCCTCTCAAGCAATAATTTTCCTGGGTGCCAGCTTGAATACAAACACCCAGATGGCCTACCTCACGCCAGAGAAGCAAGGGCAACTATCTCAATACTTCAGAAAAATGGCAACTTTCACCAGGCTGACTGCAAGGAAAGTCCTGCAGGCTCTGGGATTCGTGGCATCTTGCATCCTGCTGATCCCATGTGCAAAGCTGCATATGAGGAAACTTCAATGGTACCTAAAAAAACTTATGGTCTCAACACAGCCACAGTTTGGAAACAATTATACCACTCATTCTATGTCTGTGGTGGGCTCAAGCATGCCAAAGAAACATAGGTCTCCCCTTCTGCATGCCTCAAGCAAATCAAATAATCACAACAGACTCCTCGGACTACGCCTGGGGGGCGCACATGACAGATCAGTGCATTCAGGGCAAATGGTCCCAAAAAGAAAAGCACCTACACATCAATCAAAAGGAAATGCTAGCAGTACAAAATGCTATTATGGCCTTCAAAGACTTACTGCATCCAGGCCAGCTATTGATAAGGACAGACAACACCACAGTGATGTGGTACATAAACAAACAGGGAGGAACTTCAAGCAAAATTCCTGCCAGGGAAGGAAAACACGCTGGCAGACAACCTAAGCAGAAATATTACAGATCCACATGAATGGAAGTTGCATCCTCAAGTTTTCGCAAAGATAATTCAGGCATGGGGACGGCCAGACATAGATCTCTTTGCTACCCACAGAAATTACCAACTGAAAAAATTTTGCTCAAGGACCTATCATCCACAGGCCTGGAAAGTGGACGCACTTTTTTTCAATTGGACAACATTGACAGTTTATGCCTTTCCACCTCTTCCTCTGATGCCCAAAGTTCTATTAAAAGCCAGAGCAGAGAGGCCAAAGATGATTCTCATTGCTCCAGACTGGCCAAGACAACACTGGTATCCACTCCTGAGGAGCCTGACGCATTCCCCACCATGGATCCTGCCTCTAGTGCCTCTTCTGTTGACCCAGCACAACTTCAAAACTCTTCACAGTCAGTTGAAAACCCTCAATCTAGCCGCATGGAGGATTCCTTGATTTCCCAACAGACCCTCCTCTCCAAGGAAGGTGCAGGATGTCATCTTGGAGGCCAGAAGACCTTCTACTAGAAAAGCCTACTCCGCCAAATGGAAACGGTTTTGTGCCTGGAATCAGAAAAAGGGCCAGAATCCTTGGGTACTAAATTTACCTCAAATATTACAGTACCTAGCTGAGATGTTAAACAGTGGACTTTCCTTCTCCTCCATCAAGATCCATGCTTCAGCCATTTCTGCACAATACAACACTGATCCTCCTTTATTCTCTCATCCTCTCTTAAGACAGTTCCTCAGAGGGGCTAAGAATATAAAACCCCCAAGGAAGCCACCAGTACCTGCTTGGGACCTCAACTTCATTTTAGAAAAACTGACCCTGCCTCCTTTTGAGCCAGCTGCTTCAACAGAACTGCAATATTTGTCATGGAAAACAGCCTTCCTTCTGGCTATCACCTCAGCACGCAGGGTTTCGGAACTACAAGCCCTCATGGCTGTGCAACCTTTCATCATTTTCCATCAGGACAGAGTTTCCTTACGAACCAACCCTTCCTTTATGCCAAAGGTAGTATCCAGTGTAGCCTTGAATCAGACTATCCACTTACCTACCTTTTATCCTAACCCACAAAACAAAGGGGAAAGACTACTACATTCCTTGGACATTCACAGACAACTTTGTTATTATTTGGACAGGACAAAGCCATTCAGAAAATCAGAGCAACTCTTTGTGTCCTATGCTACAGGTGCTCAAGGAAAGGCTATTTCCAAACAGACAATCTCAAAATGGTTAGCCCACTGCATACGCTTTTGTTACTCATTCAATGGAAAAACTGTACCTATAAGCATCAGATCTCACTCCACAAGGGCCACAGCTACCTCTGCAGCTTTCCTCAGGGGGGTTCCTAACAAGGATATTTTGGAAGCAGCCACTTGGAGTTCTGTACACACTTTCTCCAAGCACTATCACCTTCCACTATACTCTAAATCTAGAGTGGGCTTTGCCACAGCAGTCTTGCAGGGCATCCTTGCTCCTCCTAGTTCCACTTAGTGCCTGCCACCCCTTTTTAGCTTTGGGATTCTACCCATCTGTTATGACTGCAGCTGTATGCACGATGAACATAGTACAGTTTTGTACCTACCATAAATGTAGATGTTCGAGTGCTAATACAGCTGCAGTCCAGGTTTCCCTCCATCCCCTCTTGGGACAGGCCTTATGACAAACACCTCCTCATACAACCTGATTGGGGTATTCTTTTATGGTGTATTTGCTTGCAAACTACTGTTTTTTGATTATATTACATTGCATTATTACATAAGTTTATGTTTTGCCTTCCTTCTGGTGGCACCTGACATCTGGGGCAAGAAAAACTGAAGAAAATGGTGTCTGCTGGTTCTTTTATACCCCTGCCGCACTGACGTCAGGGAAGAAGCGACGACAACCGATGCCGGACCTAGACTTTGGAATTCGGCCGACCGAGGACCCGCCTGATGGCAGGAAAACCCATCTGTTATGACTGCAACTGTATTAGCACTCGAACATCTACATTTATGGTAGGTACAAAACTGTACTTTTTCCCAGTTAATGGTGGGGTAATTGAAATCGCCCATTATTAGGGTGTTGCGTTTTACCCTAATATTTTCCAGTGTATCAAGAAATGAGGAGTGGGAATCCTGGGGCATGGTGGGGGGTCTGTAGTTAGCTACAATGTGGATTGCGGTCTTGCCCAGAGTTAGTTGCACTTGAATAATCTCGGACGCATTATGCTGTGCAACTAGCCTAGAGGTGTGGATCTCCTTAATGAATATGGACGCGCCTCCACCTTTAGTGCTTTGGTCCGGGTTAGGTGGTCGAAAGGTATGGTATGAATTATAGCCTGGTAATGCAGGGGTGCTCTCTGGAGCTTTGAACCAGGTCTCTGTCGCTGCACAGATGTCGATGTTCTCCATTTTAAGGAGGGCCTCGAGAGGTTTAGACTTCTAGCATTGAGTAGCATTATCCCCAGATTTTGCTTGCCTGTACCTGTCACAGTGGTGAATTTGTCATTTGAACCTTGCCTGAAAAAGGCACTATAGGGGTGGCAAGAGCCTTATCCAGTTTCCGGAATCCCAAGGGCGACAGGTGCAGGCCATCTCTGGCAAAGCATCGTGGTCTGTTGATCATGTCATCCCAGGCAATCCCAGGCAGACAAAGACTGGATCCCTTTAGAATGACACCAGAAGCTTAGCCAATTGTTGAAGTCTATCATTTTGTCCTTGTACTGTGGTATCATTCTGGGTGATGGCAGGATGCTACTGAGGGCTATGGTCATACCTTCCTGGGCTACAAGTTCGGAGAGCTTCTCCATGTCTCTCTTCATGTAGTACAGGGAGGTATGTCTCAGGTCATTCACACCAACATGGACAGTGACAGAGTCATATTTGTACTTGTTGTGGAGTGACCTGAGTGCGTGCGTTATGTGGTGGATCCTGGCACCCGACAGGCAGCTGACAGTAACTTTCTCCTGTTTAGCCTGGTGAATGGAACATCAGTGTGCCTGACTATAGAGTCACCTATGACTGGAGTGTTGGATACGTTGTTATACCTTATGGGCTGTGGTTGAGTAGCACACTGAGATTGTGGGCTATGTGTCATTTGGGTTGTGTTGGGGGGTGGAGTTTGCTTGCATTTCTGCTTTGGAGGTCCCTGTTGCTTGGGCAGGTTTTTATTGAGAGCCTCTGTGAATGTAGGTGCGTGTTTTGCGTTTCTGTGCGTGTGTTTTGGTGGTGTAGATTTTCAGGGACTATGTGATGATGAGTGTGGTGTGGTGCAAGTGTTTACCTTCTCCTCTTGACTGTCTATTCCAGTCTTGGGTGCAGAGAGCTTTGCTTCCAGTTTGGCTATATAAGTGCATCTCTCACAGGTTATAGTGTTGGGTGGTAGGAGGAGAGGGTTGTCTGTGTATATGAGGCAATAGCTGCATTGCCCCAAGATGCCGAGATTCATCAGGTTGACAGGAGAGAACACCAGGAGCTGACCCTCAGACATGCCTGGATAGGTGCTTGTTTATTAACTACTAAAAACAGCTTTCCTCTAGACAAGTGAGGAGAGTTGCGTGCTGTAGTAATTTGCAGCTTATTTAGTGCTTACAACGATTTCTGAACAAGTGCTGAGCTCAAAGAAACAGATTTGAGTGCTGAAACTAAAAAACTGGCTAGTTCTAAGAAACAAAATTAAGCTAGAAGGCTTCTCTCCAACACAGAAAGGTTTGGGGTCAGAAGCTTATAAATAGTCCTGGATACAGCAAATATGTATGTGGACTAGAGTACTTACAGGAAACAAACTTAGAATTTTTTTTCTTCCCAAATGCTCTCTTTGTACACAGAAGGAGTGCCTGAAATCAGAATATGACCTCACTGCACTCTGTTCACTGAGCAAATGAGATGGGCCCAGAAGGAGTATCCAAATGCAAATTTACAATGCAATTTCAAAGCCACCAAGATTAACATCAAAACAGGGAGGTAGGGTGGGAACTAACTGTAGAGATAGAGAGCCACAATTTTCAGTTCAATTAATATTCAGTAAGAAAAAAACACACAAAATGCAGTACTATATGAAAAAAGTGCAGATAAAAGTGTACGTAAATTCACTTATACGTCCAGTTAATTGCAGGAAGATCTTAGCCAGCCAAAGCTCAAGTATTTAGCAGAATAAAAACAAAATGTACCACTTATATAAAGCAAGACAGCCCCTCAGCTGAAGCACAGAGTATCAAAGTGAAACTTCCCCACTGCTATCAATGGCTACACTTCTAACAAGATCTCTGTAGAGACAGAGAGCCACAATTTTCAGTTCAATTAATATTTAGTAAGAACAAAAACACATAAAATGCAGTACTATATGAAAAAAGTGCAGATAAAAGTGTACTTAAATTCACTTATACGCCCAGTTGATTGCAGGCAGATCTTAGCCGGCCAAAGCTCAAGTATGTAGCAGGACATCATTCATATTAACACGAGATGCAAGTTCAACTGTATACTAAAACTTTGACCTATTTACTCATCTGTTTTGCAGTCCTCTTCACATTATCATTGTTTTGGGTTGCATCTAAATTCTGCATTCTTATTGATTAAATTTTTCTAAACATTTTATCTTACATGTCCATTACTAGGTTTCCCATCCAGATACTTCTCACACATCTGATCTTAATTCTTTTTCTCTATTGCTAACTGATAACTGTTGGCTGTAATCTGCATGTACAGCAGTGTTGCACCTCACCACTTAAAACATTCTGTTGGCAAACATTTGGCCATGCCCATATTATTGCTTTAGTGACAATGTGTGTTATACATCCATTCAACTCATTCCATTGCTTATGCTCACCATATAACATAACCTCAGTCTGCTTTTAGTCACATGCGTAACTCCCTGCCTTTCTTGGACAGCACTCATTTGTGATTACTAGTTTTCAATTTTATGTTGCTGTCAGCTTGTAGTTTAATATTGTCATCTATTCCATTTATGTCATTATTGTTCACATATTTATTTTTTTAATATTTCACTAGCCCACATTATAATATGCTTAAAACCTCATAATCATATCTGCCATGATCAGCAACACCAACAGGGGTCAAGGATTCCAAAATTTATTTTAGCTGTCCTCTTCAATACTTCACCATCATAAACATGTCATCCAGTCAGTAAAGTACTGTGAACACAACTGGTATGTTTTTCATGTAATACACACATTTCTTCTTGGATGACAGGACTCCCCAAATATCTTGCTATCCTAGCAGGACAAAATTAAATCAGTCAGTGCACCAGGGAACCCATGGTGTAGTACTCTGTTTAACATTCTGGCTTGGTCATACAAACTAGTGTTTAAATTCCCTCCAAATAGCATAAAGAATTGCTAATTATTTCCAAAATATGTCACCTACTAACATGCAATCTGATGTCAGTTTTGATTCATTCCTGATCAAGTTGGGAGGATGGCCTAATGGTTAAGGTGTTTGCCTTACAAACACAAGGTGTAGGGTTTGAGTCTCACAAGTGATAATTGGCTAGGCTGAAAATAGCTCCCAAGGGCAGTTAGCTTAGTACTAATCTATGAACCTCTATGAACCTAAGTGGGTTTGGATCCAAGCTGGCAGCTTTTTACAGCTCATGGATGCTGAAAACTCTTGAGCTCCTCCATTACCCATAATGCTCTAGTCCTCTACCATACCTTAGATCTTGTTTGCCGCCTTCGTGGGCGAACATGGTCACTGTTAGCTGTTGAGCTTTAGTGTTATTTTTGTGAGTAAAGTATACTTATTTATTTCTTCCCTTTCTACTTACATTGTATATTCCTCCCTTATCCTTCCTACACTTGTCTGTGTAATTTAGCATTACCATTGTTGGTACTCTCTTCTCTTTTCCCTTAATATATACCCTTGCGGTAACTGCTTCGGTTACCATCATTGGAAATTTTTCACTTTCTTTCCTTTACATATAACAAAAAATGTTTTTCCATTCTCTATCAGTGCAGCCTTTTTTCACTGGAATGAGTGAAAAACATTCAGGATTTAAAAAGTGTAAGGCCTGTGGCCCCAAAATCCCTCTTTCAGATGCACACAATTCTTGTGTGTACTGTTTGGGCCCAGCTCATTTAAGAGTCTTGCGACCTGTGCCTTTAATCCATAGGCATTAGTAGACCATAAAAATAAACTTATTTGGAATGTTTGCTTCCAATGACCTTTTCAGGGGCTATATCTGGAGCGCACCCTCCAGGAAATAGAGAAAAAGGAGACCAAAAAGCATCCTTCAGACCCTTCCGGATCCTCTACTGTGAGCTGAGATCCTGCTGTTGAACCACCTTTCAAGGTATCCAAACGATCAAATCTGATTTCATCGGATCCAAACGCTAAACCCTTGGATCCAACAACTTCTAATAACTAATTAACCTTATTGGATCCGACACGCTCAGAAATGAAGAAGCTTTCTCGGACTTGGTACACTTAGTCTGTAGGTCCTGTTCCTTCCCGTCATCCATCCTGTTTCCTAGAGAGATGCCACCATTCCAGCACCCCTTCAGCTGCTTCCTGTTCTCCTCCTTCCAGGAGTCTGACAGAAGCAGCTGTGGATAAAATAATGAGGTGATTTCTTTCAGCACAAAGGAAGATTGGAGTTCTCCCAACTCCTATGCCATCGGGTCTTGAGATCTTTACCAATTTTACTCCACCTAGTTTGGCTCCTTCTCTGATCTAACCTTTGGTTTCAGAGTGCTTGGATCCAAGATTTATGGAATCATCTGTGTCGGATCCAAAGATCATTGTGTCTTCCACTCCACTACCTTCTCTGAGTCGACTTGTTCTGACTGCATTGGAACGGGATCACTCTCGGAGTCATAGCAGTGTTGCCAGATCCAAGGTGTTGGGGTCAACTCCGAAGATGTCAGAAGAATCTCTGCCCCTCGGAGCTATGGAATTGGTCAGCTCATCTCTGACCTCAGTCTCTGATGGGCTGCCTTCGGGTCAGATGAACCCTTCTCTCTGAAGCATTCTGCTTTTGAGGTAGTAGAGAGAGAGTTTTCTCTGTTTTTAGTGGAAGGCTGACCCCCCCCCCCCAATCCTGCTTCCCAGTGTCATATGTCTTTGTGCCTTGGATCAGAACATCTTGCAGAAGTCATCCCTAGGAAGAGAAAGTGCAGGAAGGACATACTTCGATCTCCTCAAGAGTCAGTCCTGGAAGATACTGATTTTGATGAGGGGGAAGTGTCCTTAAGATCACCACCTGATGACGTCTCCTTTGGAGACATTCTGGAGATGCTCAAGCAGAGGGGTGGTGGTCTACCAATAACCCTTCTCAGAAGGAATTGGTATTCCTGGAAGCCTTTGGGTCTGGCCCATCTACCCTCCTGTTTGACTCTGCCTGCCGATGAGCTCATTGATTTGATCTCTAGGTGGACATGGAAGGAACCCAACTCTGTTGAGCTGATCCCCAAGAGCCCAGACGGGATTCTGGCACCACCTAAAGGTAAGGAATTTTGGAGTAAAGGAGTACCAGTAGATGCCAAGATGCCATAGTCATTGTGGCAGCCACAAAAAAATTAAAATAAAAAAAAAAATAACTCGCAGAACAGATTTATCTGTTCACCCTGCCCAACAGGGAGTCTAGGGCGTTGGATAGATTTGGGAAGTGTGCATATGATTTAGCAACTTTTGCAGTTAGGTTGCTGAATTATTTGGCACACTTCACCAGACTTCAGAGATATTTTATTAAAGAGCTCACCAAAGCCCTCACCAGGAGCATTATTTCGGAGGCAGAGCCCTCTGTAGCCCAACAGTTGGCAACCCTACAGTCCATTTTCACATCCAACTGAAGGTACCTCAAAGGCTGTGGGTTCAGGCATTTCCATTAGGAGACATGCTTGGATGCGCTTGTGTGATTTTATGGAGTCTTTCATGTCCTACTTTGTCAATGCTCCCTTTGACAGTATTTCTTTGTTTGTTCCCAGTGTTAAAGGCACACTTTCAAAGTGTAAGCAGGATGGTAAGGCCCTGTCTGTAGTGGGCATACATTTTTCAACTCCTCAGAGAACCTCCTCTAGGAATCAACGAAGTGGTTGAAAAATGTGGTTCAGAAAATCCCAGAGTTCTTTCCATGATGCATGTGGAGATAGAGTTCCCCCCTGCCCCTGGGGGAACTAACAGATTACACCACCCACGCATCAGAGGACACTTTCTCTGACAGATCCTACCAGCACTTCTGAAAGGAGGCTGAATTGTTCACCTCTGGATGCACCTAGGGGTCATCTGAGCCTGGCTAGACATTACAGAAGATAAACGAATGCAGAAGATTATTTCCAGAGGTTATGTAATACTCTTTTCCCTCCCTCCCGGTTTAACGAGAAACAGAATTCCCAATGATCCACCCAGTTAGAGGAAAGAAGCAGCACAGGAAATAAAAAAGCTGCTAGAAAGAGTCATCCAAGAGGTCCCCCCAAACCAGAAAGAATCTGGGACCTACTCAAGATTCTTTTTAGTGTCAAATAAACAGGGGACTGGAGACGACTTTTGGATGTCAGCAAATCAGTTCAATACACAAAGTTCCATATGGTCACTGTTCAATCCATTTTTCCTTTCCTGTATCAGGATGACTGGATGTGCTCAGTAGATCTTCAGGATGTGTACTATCCCATAAAAATAAACAGACGATCCAGAAGATACCTACGCTTCCAGTTGGAAGCTCTGCCCTTTATCCCCACCACAACCCCCAGGGTGTTCACCAAATGCATAGCAGTAGTAGCAGTCTACTTGAAACTGCAAGGGTTCTGGGTGTTTCTGTACCTAGAAGACTTGCTCATAACCACTCTGGCCCGGCATCTGCTAATACAAACATGGGACTATGTACTCTAACTTTGTTCTCACCTACGAATTACCATCAATCACATCAAATCTCAGCTAAAACCATCTCAAGTATTCAAGTTCATATGGGCCTTGTTCAATACAGTTTCAGTGACAACCATTATCAAGGTTTCAGACTATTCGATTACAAGTCAAAAAAAATAATCCAAAAACCTTCTCTATCCACTCAGTTGATTCTTCAAGCCTGGGGTCAATGCCTGCTGCAGTAGTTCTAGTTCCATTAGGAAGATGCTGTATGAGAATTCTTCAGTAATCCCTGGTGACTCAGTGGTCAGTAGTATACCAATCTTTATCCACCTGGATCAGAATAATGCAGGCATGCAAAAAATTACCTCTTATGGTGGATTCACTCAGATCAGATTTTGCAAGACTGCCCCTTCATTCTTCTTCAGCCCAAGGCTGTAGTGACCCCAGATGCTTCCCAGATTGGGTGGGGCATTTCTTTGGAAAGACTGTCCAAGGCACCTGGTCCCTTGAAGAGGCCAACATGCATATCAATGTCTTGGAAATGAGAGCTGTCATCCTAGTATTGCAGGTCTTTTAAATCCCTTCCTTGGCAGTTGCGATTCAGATGGACAATACATCAGTGGTCTGGTACATAAGCGAACAAGGAGAAACCAGATCTTGCCTTATGTGTCGAGAAGCTTTGAGTGTGAGGCAGTGGGCAATCTCATCCAATCAATTTGTAAGCAGTGCACATTCTGAGGGGATCCAGTGTGATAGCAGAGAAGTTGAGCAGGACAATTTTATTGCCTCACTAGTGGTCTCTCAACAAGAAAGTTGGGGAGAAGATATTCTGCCATTGGGGCCAACCTTGCTGCAATGTCTTTGCATCTCCCTTCAACAAGTGCAGCAGGTTCTTTGGCCTGATCCCCACCACCAGGGGAGTCACCAAGAGATGCACTACTCTATGATTGCCCCCCCCCCAGTGTCCTCTGCACTTACCCTCCAATTCTCCTAATCCCCAAGTTTCTCCAGAAAACATCTTGATTGAAGAGCACAGTCATCCTCATTGCACCTTATTGGCCTCGTTAGATTTGGTTCCCCTTTCTTTGGCCTCATCTAGTTTGTCCACCTTGGATTCTGTATCCAATTCCAGAACTCGTCTCACCCGAGAGACATGATTCACCTGGACATTTCAGGCTTAAAGTTGACTGCATGGTTCCTCCACTTCCATTGATAGCTAGACAACCCATACTCTCCTCCCCCCCCTGTACATTGCATTCTTTTGTCTTCTCATAAAGTTTCCACAAGGAAAATTTACAGTAGTAAATGGAAAAGTTTTGATTTTTGGGCACAACAAAGAGACATTGATCTCTTTTCAGCACCACTACCTAAAGGTCTTAAGTTTTTGTCTGCATTTTTTAACAAAGGGGCTAGCTCCTTGACTGTTAAGTACAACTAGCTGCCATTTTCTAATTTTCAGATAGGAGTAAACAATTCTACCTTAGCTTCTTCAAAGTTTTGGAAAGGCTTTACAAGGTGAACCTTTCTTCTTAGACCCTCTTCTAAAGTTCCAATTCTGCCATGGGAATTTAGTCTTCCAACCTTTAATGCATTCACAGTTTGAACCATCAGGAAAGTACAAACTAAAATTTTTAACCTGGAAAACTATCTTTTTAGTAGTCATAACCTCTGCTTGAACTTAAAACTCTGTCTTCTAAGCCCCCTTATTTAATTTTCCATAAACGTAGGGTATCGTTACAAACCAACCTATACTTCCTTCCTAAGCTGGTGTCAGAATCCAACATCAGTCAGTCAGTCTTCCAGTTTTCTTCCCAAACTTCATGAGCAAAGGAGAATACATGTTACATTTTTTGTATATTGACAGATAGTTACACTTCTATTAGCATAGAACAGAAAATTTAAGAAAATCGGATCAATTATTTGTCTCCTTTGCAGAATCAAAATTGGGCAAACCGGTTACCAAAGTAACTTTGGCCAGATGGTTAACTGGTTGCATTTCCTTTGTAGCAAATTGGGTTTGATTTTTTTTAAAAACCTTTAAGAGCCCATTCAGCCAGGTCTGTGTCAACTTCATTGTTATTTTTATCCAGATCTTCCATGGATGATGTCTGTGCAGCTGCAACTTGGGCTAATACTCATACCTTTATTACTCTTAACAAATTGGATCTGGTCTCGACGGGAAGAGCATCCTTTGTCTCAACAGTACTCAGGAATGTCCTTCCGGTATTCAGATAGCCGGGGACTCTGTCCCAATTGTTGAGGAATGAATGAAAATTGACATCATCAGATAAACAAGGTTATGTGCTCACCATAATGTTCCATGTGTGTTGTCCATTTCCATTCTCCCTCCAACCCCCTACCATTTTGTTTGTGACTTCTGGAAGAATGAGAAGATACTAAGGGAACCAGCATTCCTGCCTTTGATCTCCAGTTACTGTTTTTTCATATTACGATTATTTCTAAGTTTCTGTTAAGCAAATAATATCAGCAAACAAGGTCTGAGGTATGGTAGGGGACTAGCCCATTATGGTAGGAGCTTGAGAGTTTTCAGTATCCACGAGCTGTAAAAAGCAGCTGAGTTGGATCCAAACCCAGTTGTTGAGGAACTATGAAAATGGACATCACAGATGGAACGTTATGGGGTGCAAATGAATAAATAACTCCAAAACGCTAAAGGTGGTCTGTCACAAAAACAGTCAATATTAGCAGAAAAAAAGACAGAAAATCCACCCAAGGATGGCCAATCAACGAAATCCACAAGTGTTCCAATTAAAATGTAGTCCTTTAATACAAATAAAACTTCGACTTGAAAATAAAATGAAAAATAAAAAGCTCAAAACTGTCCCTTGAAGATATCCGATAAGCGCTTTCGACTGTTGTCTTCCTCAGATCGTGTAAGACACTAGGGACTTCCATTTCCTTTTATATATAAAATTCTATACTATTTGACCAATCACCATTGGTGAATACTTGACAACATCCAATCCTATCTTGTTATCTCAAGATTAATTTGCATATAATCAGCTCTATGCTTCTGTTTCCCGCCTTTACTGAGTATGTAAATTAGATGTTCCAGTCCTTCATTTTGATTGGATGTATATTATGTTATTGATGATAGTGTGAGCAAAGTGAGTATTACTCTTACATTTTCCTTTAATTCTCAAGACCAATAACAGGTGGTGCTGCTCCCAATGATGCAGTATCCAAAGTAAATAGAAGCATTCATAAACACTCCAAATATTAAATCCTCGAAGAAATCTGTGAATACAACTTTCTATTATTACAGTGCTATGCAGGTATGATGGATCCCCACCTGCACAATCAAAACAATGCCGCTTAAAACTATGGAATTGCAATAAGTATCCTTCAATTAAATTATATCACATTTCGAAAAATACAACCAATGCCTGCTTCAGATGTTATCTCTAAAATACCAAAGTCTTGCCAAAAACAGGAAAGCGTGTGGATAGAACAGCAGTGCTAACTGTTCACTTTCCAATCTCTTTCAAGCAAAGGCAACATCCAATCCTATCTTGTTATCTCAAGATTAATTTGCATGTAATCAACTCTATGCTTCTGTTTCCCGCCTTTATTGAGTATGTAAATTAGATGTTCCAGTCCTTCATTTTGATTGAATGTATATTGTGTTATTGATGGTAATGTGAGCAAAGTAAGTATTACTCTTCCATTTTCCTTTAACCCTCAAGACCAATAACAGGTGGCTCTGTTCTAAATGATGTAGTATCCATAAGTAAATAGAAGCATTCATAAACACTCCAAGTATTAAATCTTAGAAGAAATTTGTGAATATAACTTTCCATTCACTACAATGCTATGCAGGTATGAGGGATCTATACCTGCATAGTCAAAATAATGCCACTTAAATTATGGAGTTACAGTAAGTATCCTTCAACTGAACTGTATCACATTTTGAAAAATACAATCAACGCCTGCTTCTCTAAAATACCTGGGTCTTGCCAAAAACAGGAAAACATGCGGATAGAACAGCAACGCTAACTGTTCACTTTCTAATCTCTTTCAAGCAAATAAGGGAAATTACTTCCCTTTTTTTAAATATTTTAGTTCTTTCAACAACAGCAAAGACTTTGATTTTGTCACAAAAAGTGGCTTCAACATGTGTTAAACCATTGGTAGCATGATCGTATTTTTCATTTAATCATTAATGTAAGAGTTCATTCCAATTACCAATAAAAAATATATAAAATGTGAGGAAAATGATGTTCGATAAGCAAAGATTGTTAAAGATCCCAAACAAAAATGCAAGATTTCATACTGAGTTTATTTAATTCTTTGATGGTCTTGATGCCTCCTCAAGGGGTCTCTCGTCCTGCTGCTCTTCGGTCTTCACCCCACTTGAGGCCTAGGAAATTGCTTTCCTAAGATGAGGATCTGGACTCAGGAAGAATCTTTGGCTTATTCTTCTGAAATCCCTTGCCCTTTGGACTATAGTTAGGAGGAGGAGGACTCCATAAGTCCAGATTCCCCTTTCGAGGAGCTGTCCTTTGGAGATACCATTGCCTGTGTGTGTGTCTTTCGGCTTTTCCCGGTTAGGGGTCGCCACAGCGGAACTCCGGTCCGCTAATGATTGGCAGTAGAGTTTTACATGCTGGCTTGCCGGGCCTAACGCACAACCTTCAACGAAGGAACGCCCATTCACGCATGTCGTCACACAGTAGACGCTTTAACTGAGAATCGAACGGGCAACGTCTAAATGTGAGGCGACAACGCTACCGCAGCACCACCACCGCGTTGTGGAGATACCATTGCCTGTATGATAGATTATTTTAAATGAGATTGTTCTCAAGTTTCTGAAATTCCAAAAAGGCATTATAAGCTCCTTCAGCTGGAGTCTGTCAAACCATCTGCTGTTCCTCCTGTTCTGACTGCCTTTCTGGATACCTTCTAGGCAGTATCTGTAGCCCCTGAGACTCAGCCTCCTGAACCTAAGAAGGTGCCTGAGGCATGCAAATTTCTTTATAAATGCTCTTCTGCTGGCCCCTCTGTAGTGTCTGTGTCCTCTGACAAGCCATCATGTTGTCTTCTGATAAGGTAGTACAGCTATGGAAAGGCTTGGCAAAAAATGTATACTACTGTCACTTTATCCTTTAGTGCCATTAACTACCAGACTCGTATGGCCTGATATGTTTTGTCTGTCCTGTCTCAGGCTTCTAAGATGGCTTCTCACTTTCCTGACTCTGAGGGGAAGGCTTTTTGCCCTTTCCCTGCTAGTCTCTATTTTTCAAGTTGCCCGCCACTCAGTTAAATGCTACTGTGATATGCAGCCGATTCCTCTTCCAGGGCTGCTGCCTATGGTTCAGTTATGAGGCATTATTCTTGACTTCATCTTTAGGCTTTGTCTGACATTAAGGCCAAACTTTTGGATGCTCCTTTGGATAATGAAACTCTTTTTGGATCTGCTGTTGCTGTGCGTTTCAAGTCTCACCAAGACAAGTGCAAAGTCTTACAGGAGCTGAAACATATTTTTGTTTCTCCTGTTCCCAAATTTTAGAGGAGTTATCCCTCCAAGTCTGCCTTTGTTCGTAGTTATTCTTGACCTCCTCTTAAGAGCAAGAAGGGTTCTATGCGGGTGCCTCCTGCTAAGTCTACTTACTCTTGTCTCCCAGAAACCTTCTTTCCAGGACAAGCTGGATTCTTTTTGACAATTTGCTTCCTCATTCCTTCTGCCAGGTGTTCCTATCCCTCCATCTTTCCTTGTCTCTTCCAATTTGGCTGCAAATCATATCAGTTTCTTAGATTCTGTCCCTTATCTGTCAGGGATATATCTTGGTTTGGAAGTCTTTTCCTCTCTTTTCAGGCATTCTTCAACCTTCTTGGCAACAGATCTCTCATTTCTCAGTGATTCTTTACTCTCTCCAGGGCAGCATTCAAGATGTGCCTCCTGCCCCCATATGGAAGGGATTTTATTCCAGAATATTTTGCTCCCCGCGAAAGGAGGACACATGGAGATCGGTTCTGGATCTTTACAAGCTGAACACCCTTCTCAAGACTCCTTCCTTTCAGATGTTATCTCTGCAGACATTATTTCCCTCTTCTTATACCCTAGTTCTTTCTGGTATCTCTGGATCTCAAGGGTGTATACTTTTACATCCCCATCTATCCCTTCTTTGGAAATTTTTGTTTCTCTATCTCCTATTTGCCTTTTGGCCTCTGTACTTCTCCAAGGATATTCATTGTCTTTTGCAGGATTTCAGGAATACAGATCTTTCTCTATCTAAATAATTTGCTTATTCAGGCTCCTTCCCCCAACACTTATAGGATCTCAAGTTTACTACTTCCCTGTTACAAAGTCTGGGGTTCACCGTAGACTTCCATAAATCAGTTCTGATGCCTTCTCAGAATCATATTTTCTTTGGCTGCAGACTTCAGACAGTTCCCATGCTTGCGTTTCTACTTGCCCCTCTTGATTGCTTTTTTTCCAGTCCTTTCTTCCTCTGGCATCTGTCATGGCCAGGGAATTTCTTAGAGTTCTTAGATTCATGGCTTCCACCATCCCCATGCTCCCTGTTGCCAAGCTCCATATAAAAAGCTTCAGTGGTACCTCAAGATAATTTGGCTTCAACATTGCCCCCCCCCGGACATCCTGGTACCTTTCTTTCCCTGTCTCAGGCTTGAGCTTTAGTGGTGGATTCATCAACTTTCACTTAACTTGGGGCTTCATTTTCAAACACCAGTTCCAACTCAGGAGATGTTGACAGATGCCTCAGATGGGGTGAGGTGCCTCCTGTGGCCTCCTCAAGGTCTCTGGCCTCCTCATCAGAGGTCAAACCACATAATTATAAAGGAGATAAGCACTGTGCTTCTGGCACTCCGGGCTTTTCATTCCCTCTTTCATCCCAGGCCCCTCAGAATTTTCGCAGACAATACTACAGTGATGCAAGCAAGGGGTCACAAGTTCCTATCTTTTTTGCAGGCTAGCTCTTCAGGACTCAGATCTAGCTCTCCAGTATCAATTGACTTTTCAGGCAGTTTGCATTCCTTCAGAGCACAGCCTAGTGGCAGACTACTTGAGCAGGTCCAGCACACAAGCTCATGCATGGATGCTTCACAGGGATGTGTTCCAGGACATTGTCCATTGGTGGTGTATTACTTATATCTTTTTGCCTCCACTCTAAACAGACAGCTTCCTCTGTTCTGTTTAAGTCCCAAGTCCTCTGGCTTGGAAAGTGGATGCATTGTCTTTTCCTTGGAAGGGGATGTTACTTATGCCTTCCCTCCCCTTCCTCTCTCACCAGGAGTCTTGCACAAGATCAGGCATGACTCTTCCTAAATTTTTCTAGTGACTTCCTTTTGGCCCAGACAGCATTTGGTTTCCCTCTTATTTGTCATTTGGTCAGGGGCAATTGCCACAGGTTACCTCACCATTTGGATCTTCTTACACAAGACAAGGGATTTCTTATCCATCCTCACTTTTTCATTCTTAAATTGGTGCTGTGGGGTTATAAGGTTTTGATAGCTTTCAGGAGCCTCTTTTCTGCAGACATGCTTCAGGTTCTACAGGAGGCCAGAAAACTCACTACCACAAAATCACCTATGTCCAAATGGAAGTGATTTTCTGTCTGATGTCTCTCGCCGTCAAGATCCCCTATCTGGGGAGACTTCTCTGGTTTTCACTTATTTATGCGAACTGCTCCATGCTAGGGTGACATATTCTTCAGTTAAAGCTCAGCCAAAGAGAGTGTCTGTGCTTCAGGCTCTCATGGCTGTTCCTCCTTTTTTAGTTTTCCACAGAGACAAGGTGTCTTTTCATACTAATCCTTCTTTTATGCCCAAGATAGTCAGTGATTTGTCCCTTTATCAGTCTGTTCATCTTCCTTCCTTTTTTCCTTTTACGCAATCTGCCATTGAGAAAGTTCTTCACACCTTGAATTTGCATAGACAGCTCAGATATTGTTTGGATAAAATTAAAGTTATTCACAAATCTGAGCAGCTTTTTATTTCCTTACATCCCAGGACTTTGGGTTTGGCTGTCTCTAACCAAACCATGTCCTTATAGATTTCCAAGACCATTTCTTTATTTTGTTTTTATTTGTTGTCTGATTTCTTCATGGAAAATGTCTTTCCTTGTCAGTGAAGGAGCATTCTTCTAGGGTGCTTCCCTCCTCTGGAGTTTTTTTTTCAAGGGTCCGGATACCAATTTCATCCTTGAGACTTGTACTTGGTCCTCCATTCATACTTTCACTAAGCACTATAAATTGGATGTTATTTCCAGGGCCAAGGCAGGTTTTGCCAGGGCTATCCTGCATGGGTTTGTAAAGGACTCTTCTGTGCCTTCCTCCTCCAAGGCTTCCTCTTGTACTCTTCCTTAGGTAAGGAATACTGTAACAGTGATATGAAAGGACATGGTACAGTTGTGTAAAATCTTACCATAACATAGATGTCCTTCTCTTCACTCTTACAGTATTCACTCCCTCCCTACTACCCTTCTGTTCTAGCTCTTTCACTGTCTTTTTCTTGCCCTCCTGGCCAAGAGTTGTTTCTTCTTCTTCCTTTTCTCCTTCTGGATGCTCATGTTCTCCTGTCCCTAAGGACGTTCTGTTCCTCCTGGGGCATTTTCAGTTCTGAGTGTGTGCATCCATATATCCACTTTATGCCCTACACCTTGCACAGGGATCGTATGTGTGACATATGAAGCCTATAAGAAGTAAAGGCTTTGTTATACTGGCCGGATGTTGGGCTATCCTTGGCAGCAGTTCCCTTATGTAAAGAATACTGCAACAGTGAAGAGAAGGATATCTACTGTTATAGTAAGATTTTACACAAGTTTAACTTTTTCATCACTAGTATGTAAAGCTATTCGTAAGAGTAGCGTTTGTATTGTTTGATTGCTTGTGTGTGTAACACATGCTCTAGGTATCACTGGCAATTAAGTAAAAATGTCAGCACAAGGTGAGAAAAAAACAGGGTTTCTACAGTGATAATCAGAAGTCAAACGAGAAGCAGAGATCTTGAAGTTAAGCTAGAACTGGAGTCACAGGGCATTGGCTCTGGTGAAGAAACATTTTTACTGAGGACTAGTTTTGCCAAAGTAAATATCTACCCAGAGTCAGAAAGAACCTCTTGCGTTAAGGGCTGAGGTTAGAAGGGCCTGTTTCCATAACATTGTACTAGCATATTCAGAGACACATTAGCCACATTGAGAAAGGACCTCATCCTCAACCAATTTCCATGCCTCTGAATCGCTGTTGACTATTGTAAGGGAAATTCAGCACTTTCTTCTGACAGCCCATGCATTGAGTTAGTACAGACATTCCCATTCCTCATCATTCACTATTAAATACACAGTACACATGCAAATATACCACTTTCCCCGTATCTCTCATTATGTTGTCAGTATGTCCCTGATTTCTCCTCCTTCCCGAAATAGTAAATCATGGATGATTGCAGTCTGAGGCCATCACTGAGTTTTACAAGTCAGATGCATGGCATTGTAAACACTGTTATAATAGCGACTTTCTAACTTTGAAAGTGTAAAGTCCATCTATGATTTTGCCCCGTCATTAATTTTGACTTTGTCTTGATTTCTTGACCTTTGTGGTTGAGATATGGTTAATGTTGCTTGTTCTTTCCCTTCCCTTGTAAGTTGGAAACTGTTACAGATATTGAACAATGCCCAAGGTCCTCTTTATCTTTAAAAAAAAAAAAAAAAAGTTGCACTAAGTTATCAGTGCAGCAGATTAATGCTGAGGTTTCCTGTGGCATAGGTGCAGGTTTTAAAGCCTTTAACCCTCCCCTTTGTAGTTTTTCTCTTTTTTTCCAAGTTTTTTTTACATTACTTCCCTGGCGTCTGTTGGTGGTAAGAGGACTATATCCACTGAGGGAGGTGCAAGGGTACAGGGTTGGGTTCCCTGGTAGTGTCTTTATAGGGATGGTGCCTTTAAGGCAAGTCACTTATAGTGTCTCTAGTGGTTCCCTGTACCACTTTGTTTTAATTATGTGCATTTAAATTACACCATATAGAGTATCCATGTTTTTTCTCAATCTCTGCTATATTTAAGTACCATTGAGGCATGAGATGCAAGAGTTCTCACTGGTGTGTAGTGGTTCTCTGACTTATGTAATACTTAAGTGCCATTAAGGCACAGTGATAAAGGTTATCCGTTGTGGCTAGTGTGCCCCATCCTACATTTTTAGAGATTTCCCTGGTATGGCTAGTAGTCCCCGAGCCAGTATTGTCGGCTTTGCTCACTACTCTAGTGGTTTGTGGAAGTATGACAGCCACCCCAACCCACCCACACATCTTCACACATTCATTCCATACATATACATAAATGCTTACACACACACATACATGCGTGCAAGCGCACATCTAACCTACCTCCCCTACTGTGAACTCCCAGTTAGACATGCAGGCACGCACACACACACACTACACTACCTGACTACTGAACTTCAAAGCACTTGCCCCTACAGTGATGGATGAACATGGCCTTTTGGTCATGTTCATTACCACAAGTAGCCAGTAGTGGCCATGCTACTTTAAGCAACTGGTGATTCTCTAAATCACTTGGCTGTATAAATGCCTTGCCACAGGCAGTTCTGGGCAGAAGACATGGCTAATTAGCATGTGCTTCTCTATTGGAATGCCTCATTACCATCTAGCATGGCTGCGGAAATAGCCCTCTGCAGTGCTGCACATATTCGTGTTGCAGCACCATGGTAGAGCTGTCTCTGAATACAGAAATGGTTAATGTGAGGTGTGCATATTGTGTACACCTTCTGGTAACTTTTCTGAATTTGGGCTGTACTGTTTTATTTCCAGGAAATGGACCAGAACAAGAGGCTGCATGATTATTTTGTTTGTATTTGTTTGATTTCTTTCAAGGTACTGTACATTTAATTTTGTTTAGACCCCAAACATTGTTTTGTTTTATTGGAACGAGCCTTTTCTTTATGTTCTGTAAACTAAAACTGTTTTTAATACAAAAGCTTGCTCGTTAGCTGCATTAAGCTTTAGTGATATATGTAATAACATCTGGAATACACAGGATACTGTTGTTTAGTCTATCAGAAAACCCAGTAGTACTGGTGGTTCCTCCTCTTGATGCTGAAGCTAAGAATAAGCTTATTGTAACCTCTTACGTATACTGAACTTAGTGACAATTTCCCTTTGGGTTTGCTAGGAGACTGTGACAAAACCTCCTGCAACCTTAGATCCCTCACAGCACATAATATTCTTCGGGCCCATCATACAAAACTACACTCCATTGAGCATACCTTCTCCAGTCTTATGTCTAACATCCTACCATCTCTCCACATGCAAAATCTATTATGCCCTTTCCTAAATTTCAGAGCTAAAGCCTGTTTTCTTATTCATACAAGCAAAATAAGTGCTTCCTTAGCAGTAGAGTCACATAAATCCACTCTAAAACATCTGAATACAAGTTCTGTATGTATGATACTGTAATTGTAACTGTTTAAATATATATTTTGTATGACAGTGTAACACTATGAGTACTGTATGTGTAATTGTTTAAAAATGTATGCTTTGTTTGAGAAATGCAACATTGTACTGTACTGTGACAGCTATGTTGTTTTTGATCTTATTGGAAATTTCATGAATCCCCAGGCTTAGTCTGAAAATGGTCTGGTAGGATCACTGATCTACCACAATCAACAAATGCAAGTCATTACATTCTTGTTACTCTACTAGAAAACCCACTGTATCTTAATTATCTGGCCCATGTAATTCAAAATTGAAAGACTAGTTGCTGCAGGCAGTACCAAGCTGGTATCTATGCATCTTCTAAAGCTTTGAGCTTCTCCCATAACTCCCACAGTGCACAAGTCACACCAGATGCTGATCATAGATTCTGGTGTGACTTGATACAATAACTCATTCTCGTATTTTTTTCCTGTTTTTTTGTTTGTTTAATATAGGTAGTAGTTCATCACTTTGGGTTATTCTACTTATAGGCATTAGTCAGTTTAATCCTTGTTGTAAAATTTTTGTCAACTTATTTCCCACACTCAAAAGTGCCTCACAAAGAGAATCCTAGGCCTTAAACACTTGTCCTATAGGGACAGACTAAAAAAATCCAACTATTCTCTGTCTCATATCACCTACTTAGAGGTGATCTCTGCTTGACTTACAAAGCCATGTCTGACCCAGCTCTGTTAGAAATGCTACATCTGAAAAAATCCCAATCCCTCTGCACCACATGCTCCAGAGACCTCAACCTCATTACCATAATCAACAGAACATGCTGGAGGGACAGGTTCATAACCCAGAGAGTGCCCATGCTATGGAATAGACTTCCCATATGTGTCAAGCAGAGCACCTCACTGGCCCTCTTCAAAAGAAATATTGATGAGTGGATGGGAAATAGAAAATTCACACCAGGGATCACTCCAGTGGCTTTACTCGACAGAGGCACTGGGAACTAAGGTCGGGTGGCACAATGTCAGGATAATCCTATGGGCTAGGCTTTTAAAAGCTCTAGGGCCATTAGCCTAGTACACACCTATGAACTCCTAAGTAAGGTGGCTTTGCCTAATCCCTGCTGTGACTATGCATTTGTGCTGAAGCATTTTTTTGGAGTGAATAGTAATTGTTTAGTAATCTTTAAAGTTTCATGTTGCCCTTTTTCAGTTTTCCGACTTAATGATTATTGCTCTGTTGCATTTTTCTTTACTGATGCTGACTTCTTTCTTCAAAGAGAAATTGTTTCTGCTGATATTACTATGTGCTGGATCATGATAACTTTTGTTTCTTGAAAAGCAATATAGTAGTTGGTCATTTTAGTAATTATTATGGAAAAAGGCTAGGGATCCAGCTTTAAAATGTATGACTGTTGTGGGCACAAAGTCTTACTTGTGGACAATAAATGAGTTGTGTAATGTGTCTAGACTTGGATCACCTGAAAGAAGTCTGCAAAATCTGTAAGTGTTTTGGTGCAAGGATGCCACAAGAGTGCAAAAATAAATTGGTGTTGAAAAGACTTCTCTCTCCTATGGAAGAATCATAGAAAAGGAGGAGCATCCCTCTGCAGAAATTCCCAGGCCTGAGCTTCCCCCAGTGAATATTGTTGCAGGTATTACATTCTACTTCCCAAAGGTCTCTGTTAGGGACCTTCCAGTTGGAAGTTACTGTTGTTCGTGACCCCACTCTAAGGAGCAGACTCAGCTTCCTGTCAGAGATGGAGTTAATCAAGTATTTGTGTTCTCATCCTTCCATTCAACCATTGAGATCAGCAAAATTGGTCAGGAGCCCTTTAGCTAATATTGTCTGGAACTCATTGATGCAAGGCTTAATTCAGGCCCAGATTAAGCTTGATGTGTCCTCTTGTCCCCACCTCTGTATCTAGGGTGGACAGAGAAGGCACAATCCCATTCACTTTGTACACTTTTTTTCCATGGACCCATATTTGACACCAGTTTTGGACCCAAGAGTTTTTCTGATGTATGCACTGGTGCCTGTGTTTTGTATGCACCTGCAATGATAGCTTTGGTCTTGTTAGTCTCAACACCATTACCTTCAGTGACGGGCACCTAGGCCTCATGGGCTCAGAGGCGAGCCTCAGTGGCTGGATCTGCTCCAGTACATTCAAGGCCATTCTCAGTGTCCTTATCTTTTGGTTCTCAACGCATCAGTGCCAAAACCAACCTTGGTGCCAGTTACTTCATCAGAAACAAGCATGGTCAGTTCTACTCCTTTAATGTCGAAAGTACTTGCATAGTTATTGGGGAACGGCTCCAAAGAGCTCATTGCTGACAGGCGCAACATCAGTGTTCAAGTTCTTTGAAGAGATCCCTGGACAACTCACTAGGCTGATAGCATCACAAGACATAACTTCTTTCTTGGCTTTGCTCCTTGGCAGCAGTTAATTCAGAACTTTCCACCCAAAATTCAAGTCCCAGTGAGCATTTGCTCTGAAAGACCATTGAAGACCCTGCCCATTAGAGGAAGTTCCTTCCTTTTATCATTCAAACAAGTCCCATCTGCCTTAGCTGGTGGTAGCTCAGGTGGATGTATGAGATTGCATGGCACCTGTTGAAGAGTAGGAGTTCTTTATTTAAAATAAAAAAAAGTATGTGCAGTACTATTTTACAAAATTACATATTTACATGTTTATACAGTTTACAAATGTTTATTCCTTTCCGTTATTGTGATACAATCATAGATGTTTTACTTTGCATTATTATGTTAAACTTCTATCTTCGTTTTCTTATTTGACTCCACTCCTTTTTCTGCACCCACCATCTAAGTTTTTTTCTTAAAATTACTGCTATTCTTCTTTTACCATTAAACATGATTTCATTTCGCCTTTCATTCTAATTTAAAATATTCTATTATCTATTTTACGAACATATTCCTTATTTTATGGCTATAATATCCATACATAATCATATCCATATATCTGAATATGTCAGTCTTCATCCTGTTATCAACCTGTGGGTTCTGTTCTGATCCTTTGGAACCTACTCGGCCGTTTCTATAGCTTATGGACTCCAAAAACTCTTGAGCACATCCCTTATCCATAATGCTTAAGGTAGATTACCTCAGAGCTCATGTGCCACTTTCAGTTACAGACGTGGTTTCTCCATATCGCTCTCGAGCCTAACAGTTAAGTATAAATTTTACTTTAAAATATCTTCCTTTCCCTTGTAACATTAATTAAAACCTTGTTTTTTCACCTTTCGCATCTTTCCAAGCTTTCAGCAATTTTTTAGGCAGATATCTTCTCTTGTTCTAATCTCTCCGCCTTCCTCTCTGACTACCATTAGGTAGCTCTTTTGTACCATTGCTGGTATCTCTTACCCTTCCATCTTACCACTTGGTAAGTCTTCTGTTACCATTGTTGGTAATTCCTTTAAAAAAAAAAAAAATTTCTGTCCTGTTGACTTTTTCTAGTTACCTTTTCCTAAGTGTGTGTCTTTGTGTGGACATTGCCATTGTTACCTTCTCTGAAAGATATTTATTAAAACACGTAAACTCTTAAAAAACACATAAAAGAGATGAGCTTTTGGCTTTTAGCCTTCTTCAGATATGATTTCCTGTTTGTCAAGTGCTCATTTTAATACTAAAACTACCCAATAAAGTCCTTACTTCACTGTTGCAATGTGTAAAAAATTCTGATGTCTCTCTTCTCATTCAGAAATTCAACTAGCCAGTCACTCAAATGAAAAGGAGGGGGTGTGCCCAATCAATGTCATTGCCTCATCCAACACCTCTTCAAGATAGGTTTCATTGGTAGCACTTCATTAAGCCCACGTCCCTTGTACACCCTTAGGTCAGCAATCTATTTACTTCACATTTAGTCAGTCCTTTCAAATCACCTTTTCTTGTGCTTGTTTTCAGCACCTGCAGGGCCATGAAACAAAAGAGAGGATCAGGATTCATGCTAATGTGTTTGTAAAGGGCATTAGTGCTATTTTTATTCTTGATGTCCCTTACATGCGATTGTATCCTGATCCTAAATTGGCAGTTTGTTTTGCCTATATAGAAGGCAGTGCATTTCGTGCACTTTGCAACATAAATAATCTTTGTTGCACAGTTCACAAATGTTCTGTATATCTTGCCTATGATCAGATGTTGAAAACACTGATCTTGCATCAAATGTTGACATGCCGTACATTGACCACATCTAAAGGTACCACATTTCTTTGTATTTGACATCTCCACTTTTTCTTTATCTTGGCATAGTAACTGTATCAAATTCTTCTTGTTCTTATAGCAGAAGCTCGGATTGTCTCCTACTATAATCCTTATTGACTCGTCAGTTGTTAATATCCCCCAGTTCCTCCTAATTACGTCACATATCTGTTTAGCATCTTTAATGTACGTTAGTGTGCATCTCATGAAATGTCATTCTGTCCTTCTCCCATTTAGATCATCTTCAGGGTTATGGTTCCTATGAAAATAAGGTTGAACCTTAGTAGTTTTTAGATGTCACAAATTCACTATATGATCATTAATTTCTTGGTCCTTATATCCTCTGCAGCAGTTCTTCCTTTGTATGTGTTAGACTTTTTTCATAGATGTTATCCTCAGTATTCAGCCTAGAATGTCGTAAATATTTATTGTTAACCACTGGTGGAAAAATATGTCGTGGGTGCATGCTCGTACAATGCAGTGTATTGTTCCGCCAGCATACTTTTCTATAAGCCCGAGTCTGCATATTACATTCTTCCTGTTTCACTATTGTAACATCTAGGAAGTCAGTGGTGGTTTCGGAACTCTTGACCTCAAAGTCGAAAAATTCCGTATGGTCTTTAAGAAGTTCACAAATTGACCCAATTCATTTTTGCTGCCATCCCATAGCATAAATATGTCGTCCACAAATCATTTGTAATAAAGGAGCCTATCTCTCCAGGTGTTATTGGCATGAAATATAAAATCCAACTCCCACTGTGCCATTACTGTATTTGAATATGATTTGGCACATGATGTGCCCATTGCTACCCCCCATTTCTGTATATAATATTGGTTTCCAAAGGTTAGAACATTATTCTGTAGTATAATATCTAATAAGGAGCATAGTTGCATGATATCAGCTGCAGTATATTCATTAGTCATGTGCAAGAATCTTCTGATGGATTCAACACCATAACTATTCGGTATGACTGTAAATAGTCTTTTTACATCCATAGTTACCAATAATATATCTCTATGGAAATTTTTATCATGACAGTATCTTGATAACATCAACAAAAAGTCCTCTGCATCTTTTAAGACTATTGTTGCTTTAGTCAATGCTCCCTTAAGTCGTTGTTCTGTATAAATGGAAAGGGGTTCCGTAATCCAACCTGCCCCTGAAACTATGGGTCGCATAGGAGTATTATGTAATTGTTTATGTATTTTCGGCATCCCCTTTATCATTGGTACTAGTGGATCTTTCACCAAGAAATATTCATATAACTCTGGGCTGATCAGATGTGTCAGCATGAGTTCATACAGACTATGGTTCATGTCCATTATCAGTTTATCCAGCTCTTGACTTTGTGTAGGGTTATAGGTGTTGACATCATTTAATAATTCAAACATCTTCTGTTCATACCATGAGCTATCCATTACAACGAGCATTCCTCTTGTCTGCCGGTCTTATTATAATGGAGTCATTGTTCATCAGTCTTTGTAAGGCATCCCTTTCATCCTTGTTCGTATTATGAATGCCTTTAGACCTATTTGTTTGTCTCATATGGAAAATATCCTCTTCACAAACTTTTACAAATGTTTCTACTGTAGGGGGGCAGCACTGGAACCATAAAACTTGGTTTCTTAAAATTAATAGCCATATTTGTCTCATGTACCACTTCATATTATTTGGATTAAACATTTGTTTTAAGGCTATATTTCTAGCAAAATACTTTATATCAAATACAAATTCACTATATCTTGATGGTGCTGCAGGAATAAAGATCAAACCTTTGTTTAAGATCTTACATTCATTGCCTGTTACTACATAGTTAGATAGGTTCACCACTAAACCTAGTGTCTGATCATTTACATTGATATTTTGCATTTCTTCCGGTCTCTGCTTTGAGACCGACTCCTCTGATGCAGGTCTTTCTGCTTCAGGAAAACTGGAAGTTATAGGACCAGCACCTGGTGGCCAGTTGACGTTATTTGTCATACTGTCCATAGTAGTAGTCTGTGTAACACAGAATGGAACTGAAATGGTTGCTTGTATTGTATTCTGTTCTCTTATTTCTGTGTTAATGGTATTAACCAAAGTATTATTACTTTTATTCACATCTTGGTTCCTAGTGCTCACTGGAGTACTAATATTGGTATTTTCATTCAAACTGCTTTCTTTTTCTTTATCCCTACTTGATATAAGCACATCCCATTTTCTCTTCTCTTTGCTACGTTGATATGTGAGCGCTCACGGTTAGTCGTATTAATAATTTTGTCTTTTGCTCCATTTTTCTCATCTCTAGGCCATTCAAATAAATTCAAACTACGAAAGTCATTACAATCGTGCATAAGCTTCTTGGTGTTTGTTTACTGTAATTTATCATCATATTTAATCAATGCTATCTGTAATTCAGTAAATTTATCCAAAATGAAATTGGGTAGTGTAGCTTTCTCTAGTTCCTTCTGCTTAGATTCCAGGAACTGCTGTACCTCCTTTTCACTAGGCAGGAAGTATTCTAATAGCAGCTTGATGTAGCTAAAACTTGTATTCATATTTATTTCTTGCCATTTTCTAACAACTCTGAATACATATTTCCATATGAAGGCATACATTGTATTTGCATTCCCCTGGGTATCAGGCCATGAAAAATACAAAGTGTACTGCTTGCTATATAGGCAAAACAAATTGCCAGTTTAGGATCAGGGTACAATCGCATGTAAGGGGCATCAAGAATAAAAATAGAAGTAATGCCCTTTACAAACACATTAGCGTGAATCATGATAATCTATTTTGTTTCATGGCCCTGCAACTGCTGAAAACAAGCACAAGAAAAGGTGATTTGAAAGGACTGACTGGATATGAGGAAAGTAAATGGATTGCTGACCTAAGGGCGTACAAGGTGCTGTCAATGAAACCTATCTTGAAGAGACGTCTGCTGAGGCAATGACATTGATTGGGCACACCCCCTCCTTTTCATTTGAGGGATTGGCTAGTTGAACTTGTGAATGTGAAGAGAGATTTCAGTGTCTTTTTATACATTGCAACAGTGAAGCAAGGATTTTATTGAGTAGTTTTAGTATTTAAATGAGCACTTGACAAACAGGAAATCAGATCTGAGGAAGGCTAAAAGCCAAAAGCACTCATCTCTTTTATTTTGTGTTTTTAAGAGTTTACGTGTTTTAATAAATATATTCAGCTGTGACATCACTTCTTGTTTATGCTTTTGTGGATTTGACTTCTTGAAGTGGTTCGTTGGTTTACTTGGATTTAATTTATCAGTTTTTTTCTCTGAAAAATAGCTGATAAAGAGTAAACTCAGACTGGTTTTAAAAAATGTTCCAAATGTGGTTACAAAATTCCCTTTTTTCACCAGCATTCAGTTTGTGTATATAGTATGAGTCTTTGGAACTTGCAAGAGGACTGCTCTGTCTGCCACACTTTCAGTCACAGAGCACTGGTAGATAGAAAGAATAAACTTATTCTGAAAGGCCTTCTTCCCTCCTCTTTTGGGGAAGCCATATCTGGATCTCCGGACAAGACCAAACATAAAGCTGTACATACTTATTTATCCTCCTCTAGATCCTCAGAGATGAAATGCTCTGCCTCGGTTCCAATTACTTCCTTGGTGCGGAGCCCAAAAAAAAAATTCAGAGCCAATGTCAAAATCCTTGATCCAGAAGTATACCTTGGAACCAATTGCTGCTTCCTCTGTTCTGAGTCCTTCATCAGCTCCAGAATTATTATCTCTGCCATTTACTTCTCTGCAAAGGACCCGGTATTCACCTTCACTGGACACCTTTTCTGACAGGTCACTATCTCCATTCTTAGATAAACCAAAAGTCCCCCTCGGTGGTCTCTATCTGTTCTTCCAGGAGTCTCACTGAAGTCAGCATGGCGAGGGTGGTGATGAAGATACTTTGGGCCCAAGGTGTGTCAGGTACTCTGTTGGTTCCTACCCCCTTGGGACAAGCACCAACACCTTCCACTTCCAATCCTCCTCCTCTTCTAACCTCCACAGGATTCTTTAGCATCGTTTGTTCCAAGCTTTCAGGATCTGAATGTGTCGATTCTGAAAGTTTCCTTTTGTTCAGAACAGATGATTGCCCTGAGCACTTCAGTAGTGTCAGAACAAGAGTCTTCTCGGGGCCGCATCCTTGGTGGTCAGTTCCGAGTCATTGGGGTCTGCTCAGGAGCTGTTTCTGAAGAGGTACGGGATTCAGTTACCTCTCAGTTAGCTGCCCTGACATTCATTTCCAATTTGTCCATGAGGCTCATTTCTCATGTTGCCGAAGGAACGATAAGAGCAGCAGGTTCAGGCATTTCCATAAGGAGGCATGCCTGGGTGAGCTTGTGCGATTTTGTGGAGCCCTTCAAGTCTTCATTTGTCATGCACTTTTTGACGGCTCTTCCATTTTTGCCCCAATTATTAGAGACATTTAACCAGGTGCGAGAAGGATGGGAAAACCCTTTCTGCTGTAGGAGTATGTTTTTCCACTCTTCAGAAGTCCTTCTCTAGGAACCAACGAGTAATGGGCAAAATGTGGTTCTGTAATTTTCAAGGGTCTTCCCAAACTACGCCTGGTGAAAGTCCCCCAGAAGCAGAGAAGGAAAACAATAATGGAAAATACTGCCCTTGCTGCAGATGTGGCATGCAACATCAGGGTTTCCAGGATTCCTTCTTCAGGAAACCCTTCCAGCTGTCCTGAATGGAGGTCCAGTTGTCCACCTCTGGAGGCAATCTGGGTCGCTTATCCTGCATCTAAGAGCCTGGCAAAAAATAGTCTCCAATCCTTGGGTGCAGAGAATCATTTCCAGAGATTATATAATTCACTTTTCCCTTCCTCCTCCCTTTTCAAAGAAATTCCTGATGTTCTACCTAGTCAAAGGGAAAAAGCAGCCATTCAAATGCAAAAGCTGCTAGAAAAAGAGTCATCCAAGAAGTCCCACCAGACCAAGTACGATCCAGATTTTATTCAAGATTCTTTTTAGTGCCAAAAAGACAGGGGACTGGAGATCAATTTTGGATGTCAGCAAAATGAACAAATCTGTTTGAAAAATCAATTCCGGAGTGTCACTGCTCAGTCCATTCTTCTGTTTCTAGGAAAGGATGACTGGGTGTGCTGTGTAGATCTGCAGGACACATAATACCACATAAAGATGGACAGACATTCCAGAAGATTCTTTTGCTTCCAGCTGGGAGCCAGTCATTACCAATTGAGAGTTCTTCCCTTTGGTCTCATCACAGCCCCCAGGATGTTCAATAAATGTATGGCATTAGTAGCAGCTTACTTAAGAGTGCAAGGATTCCGGGTGTTTCCATACTTAGATGACTGGCTCATTTCTGCTTCTACTAGGCAACCACTATTAACAGCAAAACAAAAGGTTCTACAATTATGCAACCATCTAGGCATCACAATCAACTTTGACAAATCTTCGCTGGAACCCATTCAAAATCTAACCTTTATAAGAGCGTTGTTAGACACAAGAACCTCCATTGCCTCACTCCCTCTGTCTTGATTGGCAACTATCCAGACTCAAGTCCATATTCTATTACAAAGAAATAGAGTTACAGCATGACTAGTTTTTCAAGAATTAGGATCACTGGCGGCTGCCATAACTCTTGTTACCCTAGCCAGGTTTCACACGAGAATATTACAATGGTTACTTGCAGTACAGTGGTCAGTCCTTCAGTATCCCATGTTAATGCCAGTATTAATCACCAACACATGCAAAAGAGATTTCTTATGGTGAATTAATTCGAGTCAAGTTCTACTTCATTCCCCGTCAGCCAAAGGCTACAGTGACCCTGGATGCTTCCCAGCTTGGAGGGGGGGCATTACAAAGAAAAGACAGTCCAAGGCACTTGGTCCCCATCAGAGGCCAGTCTGGATATAAATGTTCTAGAGATGAGTGGTGCTATTAGCGTTGCGAGCATTTCAAGACGGTCTACCTTTAGGGGATGATTGAGATTCAGACAGACAACATGTCAGTGGTCTGGTACATCAACAAACGGGGGGAACCAGATCTTACCCCTTATGCTGAGAAGCAGTCAGGGTATGGCAGTGGGTAATTTCATCCAACCTCTTTCTGATCACAACGCATATTCCAGGGAATGTCTATTATGATAGCAGACAAATTGAGCAGGTGCTTTTTAGTAGCCATCACCTCAGCCAGGAGAATTTTGGAAATTCAGGCACTTTCGTCTAGACCACCATATTTAATTTTTCACAAGGATAGAGTTTCTGTCAGGGCCAACCCATTCTTTCTACCTAAGGTTGTGTTGGAAGCCAACCTTAATCACTGCATTAATCTTCCGTTATCTGAAATAATTATAACGGGGGGGGGGGTACGCATTACATCTGTTGGATGTTCACAGGGAACTAAGATTCTACCTTGACAGGACCAGACATCAGGTAGTCTGGTTAGCTGTTTGTTTTCTTTTTACATATAAAATTGGGACAACCTTTAAACAAAGTAACCCTAGCTAAGTGGATTTCAGACAATTTTTTTCGTTTATAGGACAAGGGCTATTTTTTTTACCTTTGCCACCAAACGCACATTTAACTAGAGCAGTAGCTACTTCTGCTGTCTTCCAGTCAAGAACTTCCACGGAAGACATCTGTGCAGCTGCAACTTGGGCATCTTCCCATACCTTTATCACTTATGTCAAATTAGATCTGATCTCTAGGGGTAGAGTATCATTTGGCTTCCTTGAGTCCACCCAGGGATGTTAATCGTGTTACCCTGCTGCAGTCATCACACTTGGGTTATCCTGCCGTCAGGCGGTCCCGCAGTCGGCCCGAATTCCAAAGTCTTGGTCCAGCGTTGGTTGCTGTCGCTTCTTCCCTGACGTCAGTGTGCCAGGGGTATATAAGAGGCATCCAACGCCATTTTCTTCCGTCTTTCTTGCAGCGAGGTGCCCGAAGCAGAAGTGGTTCGCAAGTGCCGGTCGGCCAACACCTTAGATTTTCGATTTGAATTTCAATCCAAAGTAAGTACCCCATTGGGGAACATTTTCTTGCCTCAGTCTGATGTCAGAAAAAGTTATCATTTGCATTTCTTGTGGGAAGCAAATACCTCATAATGACTTCTATTCCTATTGTATTCCTTGCCTAGGCCCAGACCACGATGTCACAGGTTGTCGGTTTTGTGCTAGGTTTAATAAACGAACTATCAAATGCCGTTTTGACTTCGCACGGCATTAGTTTGGTAGGAAATTTAATTATATCATGCCGTTGGAGCAGCCGACGACCGGCATACATAAAAAACGCAAGGATAAGGACAGGCAGTCTAGGAACAAGCCAGACTCCGGGGCCTCTGCTGGGCCTGTCGCCGGTTCTCCGGTTTTCAGTGAGACGCCTACACAGCCTCTGACAACCACAGAACTAGAACCCCAGACAGCTGCAGATTCCCAAGCGGAGCCTTCTAGGCCGACGCAAACATCTTCCGACACCGGTGCAGAAGTAGACCCCGGTGCAGTGGAAACACCTTCAGTTGCAGAAGGTGTCTTCAGACTGACTACACTCACCATTAAATCTTATGCTAAGCTTAAAACTCCTTTAAAACCCAAGAAGACTGTACATCAGTCTACAGTTCAAGGCCCCATGCCTAAGAAACAGATGCTTAAGATGGCTGAAGATTTGATTACCCTAATCAGGGGTTCCCATCCCCCTCCTGATAAAAGACCAAGACAAGAGGAGGATTATGCTTCCTCTGATCAGGTTTCAATTTCCTCAGATTCTTTTGAGGAACAGGATTACACCATTCCACCTTATGAAGACTCTGATGCTGAAGACTCTGTTCCCTCAGCATCCCCCCTTGAAGACTACTCCTTTGGGGAAACCTTACATACCATGAGGAAACATTTCCACTGGGAAGGCCAGGACTACTCTGATTCTAAGAAAAGGCTCCGAGAGTTCCTTTTACTACCCTAGCGCAGACCTCTTGCTATCCCTCCTGTTTTAGATATTGCGGATGATGTTTACTTGGAGTCTAGTTTAAATCCAGACTCTCTACCACCTGCTCCAGCCAAACCTGACAGATACTACAGAGTACCTGACTCACACAAGTTCCTTTATAAAAGCCCTGTGGCTGACCCAGAAACAATTTCCCAGGGTCCTAAGGGAGCTAAAGCTTCTATAGCTAAAAATCCTGTGCCCTCTGAAAGGGATTCCAGAGCCCTAGATAGATGGGGAAAGAAAATATACACCTCAGCAACTCTGGCTATGAGGGCATTAAATTGCCAGTTTCACATGTTGAAATATCAGTAATTCCTAATGTCTCAGTTAAAACAAAAAATGAGCACACATTCTGAACAGTCTGAATTCAAGGAAATGCAGGATCTGTTGTATGAAGCTGAACAGGTGGGCAAACATACTTTACAATGCGGATTTGAATAATTGGAAGCTTCCTGTAGAGCAGCTGTTACTGGCTCTGTCATACGTAGACATGCTTGGTTAAAAGAACAAACCCTTCCTGATCATGTTAAAGCAAAATTATTGGATGCACCTTTACAGCAGGATGTATTATTTGGTGTCAAAGCAGAAGAGGTTTTAAAGAAAATGGAGGATAAGGCAAAGTCTATGCAAACGGTCAAGGATTTTTTGCAGGTACAACCCCCTCGTTTCAGCAGAAATTGGCCAACAAAAAAATGGTCCTTTCCAGCTTCTGATAGATCACAGAGGGGCAAATACAGGTGCCCAAGGGGCAGAGGTCAGCCTCAAGGCCCTTACAAACCTCGCCAATGGGGTTCTGCTACCCAGAAAGGAGGAGAAGACAGGCCCCAAGCTACCAGAAGACAAACACAATGACTCAGTCCTCAAACTACCAAGCAAATCTCTCCTGGCAGCTCCCTTGGGAGGAAAATTAGCATTTTTTGCAGACAACTGGAACATCGTCACAAAAGACAAATGGGTTCTAAACATTGTCTCTCAAGGATACAGATTCCACTTTCGTACCTTACCAAGGATAAAAGGAATGCCAAACCTGCCACCAAATCAATGGGCAGAGGCACAAAAATAATTTAGAGCTCTCATGAACATGAGAGCCATTCAACAGGTACCTACACAGGAGCAAGGACAAGGATTTTACTCAAGACTCTTCCTAGTCCCAAGAAAGGACAAAGCATGGAGACCCATTCTGGATCTTTCAATTCTGAACACCTCTCTGCAAGTACCAAAATTCAAGATGCTAACACTACAGCAGCTTCTTCTCATGCTGGACAAGAATGCTTGGCTAATAACTTTGGACCTCAAGGAGGCATATCTGCATGTCCCTATCAGACAAAATTGCAGAAGATACCTCCGCTTCATTGCAGGTTCAATGCATTATCAATTCTCTGCACTGCCCTTTGGCTTATCTACTGCGCCCAGGGTCTTCACAAAATGCCTGGCACCAGTAATTGCATACTGCAGACAAAGAGGAATTCAAATATACCCATACCTGGATGACTGCCTTATTCAAGCAGAAAGCAAGGACATTCTTTTAAAGCATCTGGCATTTGTCAAACACCTTCTAAGTTGCCTAGGGTACACAGTAAACGAAAAGAAATCAAAACTAGTGCCCTCACAAAACATAATATTCCTGGGTGCCAGCTTGAATACAACGGCCCGGATGGCTTATCTCACGCCAGACAAGCGACAACAGCTGACTCAATATTTCAAAATAATGGCAACAAAGACCCAACTCCCTGCAAGAAAAATTCTGCAGGCCTTGGGATTCATGGCATCTTGCATACTACTAGTACCATTTGCAAAACTGCATATGAGGAAATTACAATGATACCTGAAAAGTGTATGGACTCAGCACAGCCACAGCTTGGAAACAATGATACCACTCATTCCCTGCATTCAACGGGAGTTTCTATGGTGGGCACAGGCATGTCACCTCAACAAGGGTCAGCCTTTCACCTTACCCACAGCCAGGCAAACTATGACAACAGATGCATCGGACTATGCCTGGGGAGCACACATGGCAGGACAGTGCATTCAGAGCAAATGGACTACAGATCAGAGGCATCTACATATCAATCAAAAGGAAATGCTAGCAGTACAGAATGCCCTAACAGCTTTCAAGGACCTTTTACACCCAGGACAACTAATAATAAAGACGGACAATACCACAGTAATGTGGTACATAAACAAGCAAGGAGGCATACATTCCTACCCTCTATGCAGGCAAGCAATGACCTTGCGGAACACTGCACTGTCTTACCAGGTTCAACTACAAGCACAATTCCTGCCAGGAAAGAAAAACACATTGGCAGATGACCTAAGCAGAAACATCATGGATCCACATGAATGGAAACTAGATCCACAAGTATTTGCAATGATAGCACAAAAATGGGGACGCCCAGACATAGATCTGTTTGCAAGCCCCCACAACTGCCAACTTCAAAAATTTTGCACAAGGACATTCCATCCACTAGATTGGAAAGTGGACGCCCTCTCATTCAGTTGGACAACATTAACAGTGTATGCCTTCCCTCCACTGCCTCTTCTAGCCAAGGTACTGCAGTCAGATTAAAGAGGCCACAAATGATACTCGTTGCACCGGACTGGCCACGCTAGCATTGGTATCCAATTTTAAGGAACATGGCCCACGGCCCACCATGGATTTTGCCACAAATTCCTCACCTACTCACCCAGCGAGACAATCAGATTCTACACAGCCAGCTCAAGACTCTAAACATGGCTGCATGGCAAATTACCTAAACAACCAGCCAGCACCTCTATCCAAAGCTGTTATGGATGTCATTCTGGAGGCCAGGAGGCCCAGCACCAGGAAAACCTATTCAGACAAATGGAAAAGATTTTGCGCCTGGAACCAGGCTAAAGGCCCAAATCCCCTTGATCCAAACATCCCTCAGATTCTACAATATTTAACTGAGATGTTGCACAAAGGACTTTCCTTTTCATCTATTAAGATCCACGCCTCAGCAATTTCAGCTCATTACAACACGGATCCTCCTTTATTCTCACATCCACTCCTAAGACAGTACCTCAGAGGGGCTAAGAACATAAGACCGCCAAGGAGAGCACCAACACCTACTTGGGATCTCAACTTTGTTCTGGAAAAGCTTACACTGCCACCCTTTGAACCAGCTTTTACAGCTGATTTAAAATCTCTTTCATGGAAAACTGCCGTGCTACTAGCAATAACCTCAGCTAGAAGAGTCTCAGAGCTACAGACACTAATGGCAGTGGAACCTTTCCTCATTTTTCATCAAGGCAGAGTCTCTCTACGAACTAATCCTTCCTTTATGCCAAAGGTGGTATCCAATGTGGCCCTAAACCAAACCATTCATTTGCCCACCTTTTTCCCAAATCCCGAGAACAAAGGAGAAAGACTCCTGCACTCTTTGGACATTCACAGGCAATTACGTTACTACTTGGATAAAACTAAGGCTTTCAGAAAAACTGACCAGCTCTTTGTAGCCTATGCTACAGGATCACAAGGAAAAGCTATCTCAAAACAGACCATTTCTAAATGGATAGGGCATTGCATACGTTTCTGCTACACACATCATGGGAAACCTGTACCTGCTAACATTAGGTCCCACTCCACCAGGGCTACAGCTACATCAGCAGTCTTTCTCAGGGGAGTGCCAGCCAAAGATATTCTGGAAGCTGCAACTTGGAGTTCAGTGCACACCTTCACCAAACACTACCACTTACCTCTATATTCTAAGACTAGAGCTGGTTTTGCCACTGCAGTTTTGCAGGGCCTACTAGCTTCTTCTAACCCTGTTTAACTCCACCTCCTATCCTTAGCTTTGGGATTCAACCCAAGTGTGATGACTGCAGCAGGGTAACACGATGAACATAGTACAGTTTTGTACCTACCATAAATATAGATGTTCGAGTGGTCACCCTGCTGCAGTCCAGGTTACCCTCCCTCCATCCCCTTTGAACTAGCTGAACTTATCTCTACCACTCTATCCTATGCTACCTCTGTGGTGCATTTGCTTGTGCCTAAAGGTATTGTTTTATTTTTATCTAGCTATATATATATATATATATATGTGTGTGTATATATTTTGCCTACCTATTGGGGGCACCTGACATCTGGGGCAAGAAAAACTGAAGAAAATGGCGTCGGATGCCTCTTATATACCCCTGGTGCACTGATATCAGGGAAGAAGTGACAGCAACCGACGCCAGACCAAGACTTTGGAATTCGGGCCGACTGCGGGACCGCCTGACGGCAGGATAACCCAAGTGTGATGACTGCAGCAGGGTGAACACTCGAACATCTACATTTATGGTAGGTACAAAACTGTACTTTCTAAGTAGCTGGGGACTCTGTCCTACAGGTTGATGACAGGATGAAGATTGACAACGTCAGATAAAGAAGTTATGTCTTACCAAAATGTTCCGTCTGAGTTGTCCATCTTCATCTGTCATCGACTCCCTTCTCTCCTTCCCCGTCTGATTTCCTGGAAGAATGGGCATTTACCCTAGAGTTTCCTTTTGGAATATACTTCTAATCTAGATGTAGTCTCTCTCATTATTTTTAAATCTTTCATTCTCTCATCAGCAAACTTGATCTGAGTTAATCTACCCTAAGCATTATGGGGTTAAGGGGTGTGCTCGAAAGATTTTGGAGTCCACGAGCTATAGAAACAGCCAAGACCGGTTCCAAAGGATCGGAACTGAACCCACAGGTTGATGACAAATGAAGATGGACAACTCAGGTGGAACATTATAGTAAGACATAGCTTCTTTTTATTTCATTTACCTCCTTTTTATTTTAAAAGAAATTTTCTTTACAAATTTTTCCCACAATTTTGCAATCCCTATACATTGTAAGAAAACATATTATGTAGTTTGTTCCATACCACATTGTATACAAACTTTCATTGGTATTTTTTATAGTACTTTTCCTTTTACTGGTAATTCATTAATCACTAATCTCCATAAAAAAATCTTGACATTCTACTTGCTTATTACACCATGCTGTTCATACTTGTATAGCTTTAACTTTTTCATTCACTAACCCAGACCAAGAATTAACATAATATTGTATTATGATATTTTTATAGTATACTTTCCTCTCATTTTCTTTCATCAAGTTTTGTTTTCCATAAGAGTTTTTTCTTGATAACATCTCATTACTTCATTTTTATTTTTCCTCTCTTGAAATATTTAACATATATGTCAATGATGCTTATGTTTATACATTATTAAATTTATTACTAACTTTTTTATTTTTATCATATATCCAAAACAAAACGTTATGCAAATTCAAAGTAGCCACATAAACAATTTGGCTTGCTTTTTTTAACAAGAGATATCTTAATTAAATTATCATGTATGATGTGGGCAATCATACATTCATAGGTGTGTACTAGGCTTACAGCCCTGGAGCCTATATAAGCCTAGCCCAAGAAGATTCCCTGGCATCATGCTGTCCAAAGTTAGTTCCCAGTGCCCCTGTCAGGCAAGGCCACTGAAGTGATCCCCGGAGTGAATTTCCTGTTGCCTGTCCACTCGTCAAGATTTCTCTTAAAGAGCACCAGTAAAGTGCTCTGCTTGACGTGAATGTGAAGTCTGTGGGTTAGGAACCTGTCCCTCCAGCATGTTCTGATGTCCTTCAAGAATGCAACTGCAGTCATAACATATGGGTTGTCCTGCCTCAGGCAGCCCTCGGTCGGCCGGATTCCAAAGTCTGGGTCCGACGTCGGCTGATGTCGCATTTCTCTCCGACGTCAGAGCGGCAGGAGTACATAAGCATCAGCCGACGCCATCTTCTTCAGTCTTTCTTGCCGGTCGGTCAGCTCCTGTATTCTTCGATCCGAAGTCATCAAAAAAGCTAAGTATCCCGTTGGGGACCTTTTCTTGCCTCAGCCGATGTCAGAAATTACTGAAAAAGTTAATAATTGTTTGTCTTGTAGTAAACAAATACCTCATAAGGATTTCCATTCTTTCTGCCTTCCTTGCCTTGGCCCAGACCACGACGTCTCGGCCTGTGCCACCTGTGCTCGCTTCAATAAGCGCACAATCAGGCGCCGGGCGGAGATCGCTGAAGACTTTTTCGGCGAAAAATTCGATTACAAGATGCCGTCGGAATTACCGACATCGCAGACTCCTAAAAAACGTAAAGACCGGGACCACCATCCTCGGCCCGCGTCTTCCACCGACACCACGCCAAAACCTACCGCGAGTGCCCCGGTTCCCTCTGAGGCGGTTATTTCACCGCTCCGAACCGAAGACACCACATTACCGATACCTCCGATACCGGAGACCATACCGACACCAGTTATTGATTTTCCTCTGGATACTGTAACCGAGGAAATGCCCGAGACCATTGCTGTGGATAAGGTCACTCCTGCAGGTGGAGCTGCTAGGCCTCCCATGTCCATGTCTATCAAGGCCTACACACGTGCTAAGGCAGCCAGCAAGACTAAGCACCTTACTGCTAAAGCCTTACCTCAGCCTACTCCTGAGACACAAATCATGACTATGGCAGCAGACTTTATCTCCATGATCAGAGGTTCACAGGCCCATCCTGAGAGAGGATCCCGGCCTCCTCCTGATAAGAGGCCCAGGGTTGAGCCCACTGACCCTCTCCCTTCAGATGAAGATTCTGAGGCCTCTGGCCACTCCGATAGCCAGGAAGAGCCTTTCCAGACCTACGAGGACTCAGATGCAGAGGACTCCATCCCCTCGGCCTCCCCTCCTGAGGATATTTCTTTTGGGGAAGTTCTGCATTCCATGAGGGAACATTTTAAGTGGCAAGGCCAGGAATTTTCTGATTCCAGAAAGCGCCTTCTACCTTCCTTAAGCCCCAGCACAGGCCCTTAGCTATACCTCCTGTGCTTGATGTTTTGGATGATTTATACTCTGACTCCAGTGTTACCCCTGATACTCTCCCTCCTGCTCCTGCCAAGCCGGACAGATACTATAGAGTTCCTGAAACACATTCTCATTTCTTTAGGGCCCATGCTGTTGATTTAGAAACTATTTCACAGGGCCGAAAGGGGTTTCAGCTACCACCTCCAAAAATCCTTTGCCTTCCAACAGGGAAGCTAGGTCATTAGAGAGATGGGGGGAAGAAGGTTTACACCTCCACTACTTTATCTATGAGAGCTCTCAATTGTCTCTTTCATATGTTTCAATATCAGGATTTCCTGTTAGATGATTTACAGAAAACTTTGGCCTCTCCTGATCCTTTAGATAGGAAGTCTTTGCAGGAGGCTGTACACAACTCTCAGCAAGTTAGCAATCACTTCCTTCAGTGTGGATATGATGCATTGGAAGCTTCATGTAGGGCAGCTATGACAGGGGCGGTCATTCGCAGACATGCATGGTTAAAAGAACAACCTCTACCAGATCATGTTAAGGCAAAACTTCTTGATGCACCCTTGGAAAAGAACAAGCTTTTGGTGCTAATGCTAAAGATGTATTAAAGACCATTGAGGAAAAAGCCAAGTCAGTTCAGACAGTCAAAGATTTCCTCCAGGTTCAGCCACCCAGATTCAGCAGGAATTGGCCTTCAAAAAACTGGTCCTTTCCTAATCCTGAAAGATTTCAAAGGGGCAAAAGCAGGCGTGGAGGAAGAGGACAATACAGAGGTTCCTACAGGGGCGACAATGGCAACCAGCAAACCAAAGAAGTGACACAGGGGCTTCTCCTGCCCCACAGGGACAATCCCAATGACTTTCCTCTACTTCCGCTAACCAAAGAGCAAACAGAAGCTCCCTTGGGCGGAAAATTATCTCTGTTTTCAGACAATTGGCACAGATTGACAAAGGACAAATGGATTCTGGACATTATAGACCAAGGCTACAGGTTCCACTTTCATACCTTACCAAGGAAACAAGGCATGCCAAACCTACCGCAAAACCAGAGGGCAGAGGCTTTCAAGCAAATTTCTCTGCTTGCTCAGATCAATGCAATAGAAAAAGTTCTACAACAAGAACAAGGCCAGGGGTTTTACTCAAGACTGTTCCTTGTTCCAAGAAAAGAAACACAATGGAGACCAATACTGGATTTGTCCGCATTAAACACCTTTCTCATAGTACCAAAGTTCAAAATGCTGACCTTACAGCAACTCCTTCCCATGTTGGGCAAGGGGTCTTGGCTGATTACTCTGGACCTCAAGGAGGCATACCTGCATGTCCCTATCAGACACAGCTGCAGAAGATACCTCAGATTTCTTGCAGGGCCAGAGCATTATCAATTCTCAGCATTGACATTTGGCTTATCTACTGCGCCCAGAGTGTTTACAAAATGCCTGGCTTCAGTAATTGCTCATTGCAGGCTCCAGGGGATCCAAATTTACCCATACCTGGACGACTGCCTCATACAAGCGGACGACAAACTGATTTTGACAAAAAACTTGGATTATGTCATTCAATTGCTACAAGCTCTGGGATACACAGTCAACTTCCAAAAGTCAAGACTGCAGCCATCCCAGCAAATTACTTTCTTAGGAGCCAATCTAGACACAACCTCTCAAATGGCTTACCTGACAGAAGACAAGCAAAACAAGTTAACTCATTACTTCAGAGGTTTGGCAAAGCTCACCCAGATGACTGCAAGGAGATTCCTACAGGCCCTGGGTTACATGGCATCATGCATTCTCTTGGTTCCATTAGCAAGACTACACATGAAAAAGCTTCAATGGTACCTAAAAAGTTTATGGTCTCAACACAGCAACAACCTAGAGACAACCATACCGCTTATTCCATGCCTACAAAAGGAATTCCTATGGTGGGCCTCGGTAAGCCAGGCAAACACAGGTATGTCATTCAAAAAACCACAAATAACACAAACAATGACCACAGACGCCTCAGACCTTGGATGGGGGGCGCACATGGAGGGCAGATGTATTCAAGGACAATGGTCTCCAAAGGAAACACATCTGCATATCAACCAAAAAGAAATGCTGGCAGTCATGCATGCCATCGAGGCCTTTCGACAACAACTTCAGCAAGGCCACCTGCTAATACGGACAGACAACACCACGGTCATGTGGTACATAAACAAGCAGGGGGGCACCCATTCTTATCCCCTTTGCAGGCTGACAATGAATCTTTGGGAAAAATCACTGAGCTTAAACATACAGTTGCAATCCCAGTTTGTTCCAGGCAAAGACAATGTGCTGGCGGACAGCCTAAGCAGGAATTTCCTAGACCCCCACGAGTGGAGGTTAGATCCAGAAATCTTCATAAGGCTCACCTCGACATGGGGCAGGCCAGAAGTAGACCTGTTTGCCTCCCACCTCAATCATCAGCTACAAAAGTTCTGTTCAAGGACATATTATCCACAAGCATGGAAAACAGATGCTCTCTCATTCAACTGGAACTTCCTAAAGATTTATGCATTCCCACCTCTGCCACTGATGACCACAGTACTACTAAAGATCAAAGCAGAGAAGCCGAAAGGGATCCTAATAGCGCCAGACTGGCCAAGACAACACTGGTATCCACTACTACGGAGCATATGCCACAACAAAAAATGGGCCCTTCCCCAATGGCCCCATCTTTTGACTCAAAACAACTTCAAGAAAGTACATCCCAACATTCAGACGCTCCAGCTAACAGCTTGGGAAATTCCATGAATAACCTCAATCTATCTCTCTCCAAAGAAGTTCAGCGGATATTAACAGAAGCCCGCAGACCATCCACCAGAAAGGTTTATTCAGCAAAATGGAAGAGATTCAGCATTTGGAATACCAGCAAGGGTCATGATGCATCATTATTGAACATCCCACTCATCCTGGAATACTTGGCAGATATGCTACAGAATGGACTCTCATATTCTTCTATAAAAATACATGCTTCAGCTATTTCAGCTAGATACAACACTGCTCCACCTGTGTTCTCACATCCTTTGTTAAGGCAATTTCTTAGAGGAATCAAGAATATCAAGCCACCATGAAAGGCCCCAGTACCAGCTTGGGACTTCAACTTTGTCCTAGAAAAACTGACTCTACCCCCCTTTGAGCCAGCAGCTTCAGTGGACTTACAATTCCTCTCATGGAAGACAGCTTTCCTGTTGGCAATTACCTCAGCAAGAAGAGTTTTGGAATTACAGGCCCTAATGGCAATACCACCGTTCATTACCTTTCATAGAGACAGGGTCTCCTTGCGAACCAACCCTAGTTTTCTGCCAAAAGTGGTATCTAGGGTTTCTTTAAATCAAGCAATTCACCTGCCTACTTTCTTTCCCAATCCTGAGAACAAAGGGGAAAGACTGTTGCATACCTTGGACATTAACAGACAACATGTTAAGTTGTCTATCTCGCCTTCATTCTTGCTGGATGGGTTCGGAGCCGACCTCGGCTCCGACTCGGCCACTCTAAAAGCTCGAGAGTTGGTTCCACCGGCTCGAGGCTCCCCTTATATCCCACAATGCTAGGCGAGAGTTACCTCAGATCTCGTTTGCCGCTACAGCTTCGAGGTTGGTTGCTTCTACCGGTTCCTGGTGAGTGTTAGCTTTTTATACTAAAAAGTTATTCTTTTTTCCCCTTTTTACCTTAATTCTTCACAAATTAGTGTAGAATATAGTTTTTTATCCCCGACCCTATTTTTCCCCGTTTTCTCTTTAAAAGAACCGCTGGTTCTTCCCTTGGGCCTTTGGCCTTCCCTTCCTTAGGGTGTGTTTGTGCTTTTGACTAAAATTGTTAATTATTTTTACTATTAATAATTTTTCTGACAGGGTATAACTGTGTGTTTGGTGTGTGATAGTGTACTCCTGTCAGTTAGGATAATGTCAAAGGAAGCAAAGGTCTCTGGATTCAGGAAGTGTGATGCGTGCTGTCAGAAAATGTCTCTGACAGACGCTCACACTTCTTGTGTCTACTGTCTGGGGCCTTTGCACCTGCAGGACTCCTGTGCTGTGTGCCATGGCTTCAGCCCCAGGGTCCTGCAGGAGAGAAAGAACAAGTTAATTTTGAGAGGCTTGTTAAAACCAGAGGATTCCCTGTCAGTTTCAACAGGGAAGCCCTCTAAGGCATCGAGGTCTTGGCTCCGGCTTCTGAGCCGAGACCTCAGGTTGTTCAACCTTTGCCTTTATCGGCTCCGGCTGGAGCCGATAAGACTCAGTCCACAGTTTCTATGGCTTCCTCGGCTCCGGCCGGAGCCGAGGTTATCGAGGTACCCGTGTCGGCTCCGACAAGATCTTCCGAGCCGACAACCAGAAAGAGGTCTAGGTCACCTTCTCTTGGCTCCGTTCATTCGGCTCCAGGATCTCCCCTGCTGTCTGAACGGAGCCAAAGGTCTCATTCCTCTAGGTCATCGAGGCTTTCCGATCATGACCTTCAGAGGGTGGTGAGTCGACTACTTAAGTCCGAGGCACTTGCCCAGATGCTTCAGAGCCCGACTCATCAGTCGGTGCCTGTCCCGGTCCATCAACTCTTTCCTCCTTCGACTCTTTTGAGTTCGGAGCCGGGTTGTGTCGGAACCGAGACTGTGGTCGCCGGGCCGAGACAATTGTCTTGCTCCGTCGTCGGCTCCGTTTTCTTCCGTGGAGGAATCTCGGCCGGACTTCCCTCGTCGGCTCGAGGGGTGAGTGGCATCGGACCCTTGTCCGACCCCCTCTCCTCTCGGTGCTTGGCGCTAGTGAGTTCGGCTCCGACATCGGCTTCGGAGCCATCACTGTCGGTGCCGAGGGGGGTCCTTAGCTCCTCGGAGCGGGGACCTCTGGCTCTGCCTGACAGGGGTGCTTTCGAGGTCATGCGGAGTGTGTTAGAGCCTGGCTCTACTCCACAGTCGGCTCCGTCAGCCCCTCCCTCTATGCTGCCTCAGGGTAAGTCGACTCACTCCCTCATCCCGGACCGCAGAGAGCCAGCTCCTCAGGAGTCCCCTTTGGGATTTCATCCTCTTCGAGGCCTCTCCTGATTTGGCAGAAGAGCCCCCTTGGAAGAGGAAGTGCAAGAGGAAGCACATTGACTCACCTGAGTCTATCACGTCGGACACAGATCTGGATGATTCTGTGGGTTCCCCCCGTTCCCCTTCTGAAGATGTCTCATTTGCAGACATTCTGGAGATCCTTAAACAGAGGGAAATTGGCCAGCCCTCAACCCTTCAGAGGACGAATCTGTGTATCTTGAGGCGTTTGGCTCTCGTCCTTCCACCTCCTGGGTGTCCCCTTGACCCCCTCATGCAGGTGGTTGCAAAAGGCATGGGCGGCTCCTGATTCAGTGGACCCCACTCCCAGGAGACCCTCCAAATTCATCACAGCTCCATCAGACAAGCAATTTTTATCAAAAGGAGTTTCTGTGGATGCTATGGTGGTAGCTGCCGCCACAAAGAAGGAACTGGCTGATCCTTCAGTGCCTGTCCATCCACCTAACAAGGAATCTAGGTCCATGGATAGGATGCAGAGCGGATGTTCTCCTCAGCGACTTTTACCATGCGTTGGCTGAATTACCTGTGCCATTTCACTTTCGTCTTCAAAGGGACTTGGTCAAGGAAGCGAGTGAGATGTTGAAGGACCCTACAGCTGCGGGGTTCCAAGAAAAAATGAACACGCAGCTAGCTATCCTTAATTCCATTTCCAACTCCTCCATGCGCCTCCTCTCTTATGCGGCCGATGGAGCGAGCAGAGCCGCAGGAACAGAGGTGGCGTTACGTACGCACGCCTGGATGCGGCTATGCAACTTTGGAACCTTTCAAGACGTCTTTCACGAACTCCCTTTGATGGATCATCTCTTTTTGGTCCTCAAGTGAAAGAAACCCTGACTAGGTGCGAGACTGATGGCAAGACCCTTTCTGCCGTCGGAGTCCGTTTTTCGACTCCTTCTAGGCCTTACCCCAAAGGCCAGAAGGGTGGAAAGATGTGGTTCCGTAAACAATCTCAAGGGACTTCGCCTGGCGACAGAGTCGTTTTCCTACCAGAGGCAGAGGTGGGAATAACAATGGTAGACGTCGCCCTAGGGGCAGGGGGGGTCCGCAGAACCAGGGCAATCGGGAAGCCTTTCCTGACAAGCCCTTTCAGCATCCCTGAGGTGTTGCCCGACTGCCCATCTTCGGAGGCAGTCGGGGAAAGATTGTCACTGTACCCAGAAGCCTGGCTATCCTTGACACAAGACAAATGGGTACAGTCCATCATTTCCGAAGGTTATTCCATCCCCTTTCTTCGTTTTCCAAATCAGTCAAAAAAATCCCTTCCAGATGTTCCACCCGCTCAAAGGGATATAGCAGCTTTGGAAATTTCAAAACTGCTTTCAAAAGAGCTATTCAGCCAGTGCCAGCAGACCAACAAGGATCCGGAATCTACTCAAGGTTCTTTTAGTTCCAAAGAAAACAGGGGACTGGAGACCAATTTTGGATCTCAGTATCTTGAACAGATCGGTCAAGAAAACAAGATTTCGGATGGTCACGCTGCAATCCATTCTTCCCTATTGGGAAAAGGAAACTGGATGTGCTCTATAGACCTTCAGGGCCAGCGTACTATCACATAAAATGAACAGGCGCTCCAGAAGATTCCTCCGCTTCAGGCTGGGAACCAGTCATTTTCAATTCAGGGCCCTGCCCTTTGGTCTCACCACTGCCCCGGTGTTTACCAAATGCATGGCAGTGGTAGCTTCTCACCTGAGACGACAAGGATTCCAGGTGTTTCCATATTTGGACGACTGGCTCCTCACAGCTCCCACCAAGCATCTCCTTCTGATGGCCAGAGATTACACTTTTCGTCTGTCAAAAACTGGGTATCTCAATAAATTGCGAAAAGTCTGTTTTGTCGCCTTGTCGTACTATTACCTACATAGGCGCAAATTTAGATACTGTAAACATGTCTGCAACACTAACGAACCAAAGGATATCAGACATTCAAAATTGGTGTCACTTCTTCTCAACAACAACAGAGCCAAAGCCAGGTTAGTTCTAAAGGTGTTGGGAATCATGGCAGCGGCCATACCTCTCCTCCCATTGGCCAGATACCACATGCGGATCCTTCAGTGGATGCTCTTTTCTCAATGGTCATACCAGGAACTTCCAATGTCTCACACCATTATGATCACGCAAGCGAGCATAAAGCATCTCATGTGGTGGATGTCTTCCACCCAGCTCCTGTTGGGGAGACCATTTGTTCCACCTCCTCCGGTTGCTACTCTGACAACGGATGCCTCCCTGATCGGGTGGGGGCATTATCAGGGCAGGACAGTCCAGGGCACATGGCAACCAAACGAATGCCACTTGCACATAAATGTTCTGGAGATGAGAGCAGTGCTTTTAGCGTTGCAAGCCCTTCAAGACTCTCTTCCCTTGGGAACGATTGCAATCCAGACAGACAATATGTCTGTAGTGTGGTACATCAACAAACAAGGCGGAACCAGATCATACCCCTGTGTCGAGAAGCACTCAGACTGTGGCAATGGGCGATTTCTTCTCAGCGTTTTCTGATAGCAACGCACATCCCGGAAGTCCAATCACATTGCGGACAAGTTGAGCAGAGCTATTCTCATGCCTCACGAGTGGTCTCTGAAAGACTCTGTAGTGAGAGAGATATTTCTCAAGTGGGGTCAGCCTTCCTGCGATCTTTTTGCTACTCCCAAAACAGCAAGTGCAGAGAATACTTCACTCTATTCCCTTTACCAGGCCAACCCAGCAGGGACGCTAGTCCAAGTTTGGCCCGGGGACTTCTGTATGCATTTCCTCCTTTCCCACTGATCTCTCAAGTAATACAGAAAGCTATCGCTCAGAAGGCCTCATTGATCCTCATTGCTCCTTACTGGCCTCGACAAGTGTGGTTCCCCTTTCTACATCGATTTCTTTTGGGCGACCGTGGAATCTGGACCTAGTTCCAGATCTCTTGATCCATCAGTCGGGTCAGTTTCATCGCTCCCTCCCTCTCTGAACCTCACTGCTTGGTTCCTCCACTTCCAACCGTAGCCAGGCTTCCTCAATTATCTCACTCTGTTAGAGATATTTTGATAGCTTCCCATAAATCTTCCACTCGAAAGATTTATTTGAGTAAGTGGAAACGCTTCTCATATTGGGCACAAGGAAAGGACATAGATCCTTTCACGCTTCCATCCAACTAGTCCTTGATTTTCTTGCTGAACTCTTCCATGCAGGTTCATCTCCATCTACTCTTAAGGTTCAATTGGCAGCTATTTCTAATTTCCATGTGGGTATTTCTGAATCTGCCCTAATGTCCCACAAACTCTGCAAAGCCTTTTTGAAAGGAGTTTTCCTTCACAGACCTCCTGTAAGAAATCCTCCTTCTCCATGGGACCTAAATTTAGTTCTTGCTTCTTTGATTCTTTCCCCTTTCGAACCTGCAGCTTCATGTTCCTTAAAGTTATTATCATGGAAAACTCTCTTTCTGGTGGCTATCACATCAGCTAGAAGAATTTCAGAACTTCAAGCACTCAGTTGTCGTTCTCCTTACCTTGTGTTCCATAAGGACAGAGTTTCCTTACGAACTAACCCGTCCTTTTGCCTAAGGTGGTTTCAACATCAAATCTAAACCAATGCATTGACCTCCTGTCTTTTTCCCGGAGTATTCAAATAGGTCTGAACAAAAATTACACTGCCTGGATGTTCATCGTCAATTAAGGTACTACTTGGACAGGACGAAACAATTCAGAAAATCTGATCAGCTGTTTGTCTCCTATGCGGAAAGCAGAAAGGGACTTCCAGTTTCAAAGGTATCTTTATCCAGATGGCTAACATCTCTGATTACCCTTGTTTATGAGATTAGACACCAAATACTGCCTAATAAACCTAAAGCCCATTCCACCAGAGCTTTGGCTACTTCTCTAGCCTTCCAAGACAGACTGCCTATTGACACCATTTGTGCAGCGGCTACTTGGGCTACTCCTCACACTTTTATTTCCCATTATAAGTTGGATTTAGCTTCTAGGCATAGAGCTAATTTTGGTTCCACTGTTCTCAGGAGTCTGTTCCGTTAGGCCACCCGGGACAAAGTGCTAGGGACGCGGTCCCATCCAGCAAGAATGAAGGCGAGATAGACAACTTAACATATAGAAGTTATGTTCTTACCATAACGTTCCATGTTAGTTGTCTTCTTCTGCCTTCTTGCGTCCACCCTCCTTCCCCCTGGCCTGGACAGACCTAGAGGAGTTGTGATCGTGACCTCTCTTTCTACCACCTCTTTCTTAATCATATGCTATTATGCATATTTTCTTGTTTCAGGATATCGCCACCCTTTTCTTCCTGCTGTTAGAGGTGGATTCTGTTTCACAGTTTTACTGTTTTTGATATAAGCTGGGTTAGCTTACAAACGAGATCTGAGGTAACTCTCGCCTAGCATTGTGGGATATAAGGGGAGCCTCGAGCCGGTGGAACCAACTCTCGAGCTTTTAGAGTGGCCGAGTCGGAGCCGAGGTCGGCTCCGAACCCATCCAGCAAGAAGAAGGCGAGAAGAAGACAACTAACATGGAACGTTATGGTAAGAACATAACTTCTATTTCGCTACTACCTGGACAGAACCAAGGTCAATAGGAAGTCTGATCAGCTTTTTGTAGCTTACGCCCCTGGAGTACAAGGAAAAGCAATTTCCAAACAAACTATCTCAAAATGGATTGGACATTGCATCAGATTATGTTATTCCTTCCATGGAAAGAGTGTACCAGCCAATATCAGACCACACTCTACCAGAGCTACAGCCACCTCTACAGCATTCTTAAGAGGGGTGCCTACAAAAGACATTCTAGAAGCTGCTACATGGAGCTCCGTGCATACATTCTCCAAACACTACAACCTTCCTTTATATTCCAGATACAGAGCAGGCTTTGCTTTGGCAGTCCTGCAGGGATTGATAGCTACACCATCCTTTTCTTAGTGCTTTCCACCTCCCCCAGCTAAGCTATGGTATTCAACCCATATGTTATGACTGCAGTTGCATTCTTGAAGGACATAGTACAGTTTTGTACCTACCATAAATGTAGATGTCTGATAGATATGCAACTGCAGTCGAAGTCCTCCCTCCTTCCCTCTATTCCTTGGGTCCACTCCTCTCCCTGTTATCCTAGCTGGGGATATCTGTTATGGTGTATCTGTTTATTGCTTATTTATTTGTCTGGAAACCTGTTTTGTCTTCCAAATTGATTACAGCCTTCCTTGAAGGGCACCTGGCATCTGGGGCAAGAAACACTGAAGAAGATGGCGTCGGCTGATGCTTATGTACTCCTGCCGCTCTGACGTCGGAGAGAAATGCGACATCAGCCGACGTCGGACCCAGACTTTGGAATCCGGCCGACCGAGGGCTGCCTGAGGCAGGACAACCCATATGTTATGACTGCAGTTGCATATCTATCGGACATCTACATTTATGGTAGGTACAAAACTGTACTTTTATTGTGGTAATGAGGTTTAGGTCCCTGGAGCGTGTCGCACGGAGGGATTTGGATTTCTTTAGGTGTAGCATATCTAGCTGCTCTGGGTCAGACATGGCTTTGTAGGTCAAGCAGAGATCGCCTTTAAGTAGGCGATAAGAGACTGAGTATAGCTAGAGTTTTTTGAGTCTGTCCATGTAGGGCATGTGTCTAAGGCCTAAGATCATCTTAGTGAGGTTTTTTTGTGGCCTTTCCAGTTGTTGTAGGTGTCTCATGAGATACGTACCAAATGGGGGCATTGTATTCTATAATAGGTCTAATGAGGGACTAGTAGAGAGGGATTATGACCTCTTTCTTCCTGGATGAGAAACCTTTTGTAATGAGATGTGCCACATAGAAGGACTTTCTGACTACAGTGGCAATGTGGTTATCAAATTAGAGGTTGCTGTAAATCTTCGGTGTGTACTGGACTACCGCCTATGTGGTAGTTCATGGGCACTGAATTTTTCCCAAAGGAAATGACAATGCACTTTTTGGCATTGAGCTTGCCATGGTTCTGGCACCAGTCAATGGTGTCAGTGAGGTCTTTTTGTAGAATGTCTACATCAGTTGGAGAATCATTAATGGCTCCCAGTTTTCAATCATCTGCAAACTTGGTCAGCCAGAGTCCCTTTGTGTTGGCTTGAACTTCAGAGAAGTAGATGTTAAACAGGAGATGACCTAGGACTGATCCCTGTGGGACACCACTTGTAACTGGTCGATAGTCAGATTTGGAGTCCACTACTTTCACAGTGTGTGTTCTATCAGTGAGCCAGTAGGCAACCCATCTTATGACATAGAGGTTTATGCCTAGTTTAGTGAATCGATCTATGATTCCTGAGTGAGGGATGGTGTCGAAGGCCTTGGCAAGATCTAGTTAGGCTGTGTGAACTACCTTGCCTCATCCACAGCTCTGGTGACAGACTCGAAGAAGTTTATCTGGTTGAGGTGGCATGATCTACCTTTCACATACCCAACTGCATGGGGTCCTGAGTTTGGAGATTCCCCATGTCCTTATTTATAAGGTCCATGATGATGCGCTCCATAGCCTTACATATCAGACTCATCAGGCTAATAGGGCGATAGTTCTCAAGGTCTGTAGCCACTCCCCCTTTGTGGAGTGGGATGACCGTAGCAGTATGCCATTTGGTAAGAACAAAGCCTGAAATTAGGCTGTGATTGAACAGGGTACTCAGGTGTGATGCCAGTTCACTTTATAATTCATGTAGAACACAGCCAGGGATATTATCAGGTCCCATGGAAGCTGTATTTTTGGCTTTGGACAGTGTGGTTTTTACCTGTGTAGCCATGATAAAAGGTACTTGGCATTCCTCAGGTATTGTGATAGGCCCTTTAGGGGGTGAAAGGGGGGGTAAAGTTCACAATGAACCTGTCTGCCAATATGTTGGCAATATCAGTTGTTTCTGTACATGTATTGCCATTGTGCTGTAACTCAGAGCAGATCTGAGTATTGCCATGTAGATTCTTGACGTAACTATAGAATGCCTTGTGGTTGTCTTTAGAATCTGCAGCAATTTTGTTTTTGTAGCTAGCTTTAGAGGATTTTATGATGGATCTCAGTTTTTTGCTAAGGGTAACAAGAGAGTTTTTCCAGTCTTAGGACTTCACCCTTTTCTGCAACAGATTTTTCCTTCTGTTATAGAGTTTGTTTATAGTGGGGACCACCAGATTGGCTTCCTGTTTTTGGAGGAGAGTATCTTGGTTCAGTTTGGTATGGTCTGTTCCATGCATTTGTGTATGTGGTCATACAGTGGGGTCTATGTAATACTCTCGAAGTCTGACAATATCGAATACGGTATTGTCGACATGAGAATAGCGAAAGCGCACTACATCGAACGTTTAAATGGAAAATCACTGTAGGGGGAGATTTCCATTTACTTCAATGTAGTGCGTTCTCAGAGTTGGTATATTTAAGTAGGGGGATGCGGGGGGTGCAGGGGGATGGCCCCCCTGCCTACACACTGTTTAGTTTTTTTTTTTTTTTGGTTTTGATGGTTTAAGACTTCGATCACTAAAGTTCCGTCTTTAGTGATTCGAAGTTTTAAACCTTCGAGATTATAATATAGACCCATACAGTGCATTGGTGTATGATTCAGCAGTCATGCACCTGTTTTCCATTTGCATGGGTGTTGTGAAAATAGATGAAAACAAATCATACTGACATAATTTTAGTTGCAAACATTATACATCACTTATAATCTATCCAGTCATTGTCAAACATTACATAGCTCATTCAAATCCTGCCTTCTTTTAAACCTCATTCATCCTCTGTATGTATTGTTCCATTAATTCCTATTTTTTCCTATGTAATTTGCTCCTATCCTTTTCTAAAGATCCCAATTCCAGTTGTTTTATCTCTGTTACTATATGCACTCCTTTTAGTAAAGTTGGTTTAGACTTTGATTTCCATTTTCTAGTAATTGCTTTTTTGGCAGCCACTATAATTAGACTCAGCAAGGCTTTACTATGTCTAGGCAATTCAGATTCTGTATTATAGTTCAAAAAATCATTTCCTTAGTTGCACCAATTTGCTCACCCAGTATTTCTGACAGAGCAGTCTGCAGGGAATCTTTAAAGTGTGCCAACTCGCTGCACTCTCAGAAAATATATTCCCAGTTACCTCTTTCTTCACCATCACACCTCCAACATTTGCTGTCTACCTGAGGAAAGTCTGTTTGGGGTATAAAAATACCTATGTAAACACTTCCAAGCAAGGTTCCTAAGTCTTCTAGACTTTGTTGCATGTTTGGGAGACGTACATAATATACCCCCCATTGTTTCCTTGTGAATTGCTTATCCAGTCTGTCTTCCCAATCCTTTCTAACCTCCTCTGATTGATTCTTATAGTTAACATGCAATGTTTTTTTATGGTAAACTAATTATACCTTTTTAACAGCAGCTTCTATTCTGGATTCTAATAAAAATTCTACCAGTGCTGGTCTTTCACTTAGGGTCCCCCTATTTCTTTCTCTTTGCCTATACTCTGATGTCAGTCCTTGATAGGGAAGGCAGTCTCCATCATTGCAGTCCAAATAAATTATTAGTCTCTTCCCATTCTATTACCTTTCCTTCTCTAATTTTTTGCTCCCAATACCTTTTTTATTAATTTTCTCCAATAGATTCCAGCTTCCTCTTACCTATTGTTTGTATCCCTAATTGCAATCATCCCTATCTGCAGAATCTCCTTTCTCCATTCTTCTGTTGGCTTAGTTCTTAGAGTACTTTCTGCTACTTTATGGATATAATATTTTGCATGGTTATTGTTATGCTCCTTAAGGATCTGCATCCAAAATCAGTCTCTCCTTGTTTCTTGAGGTTCCCCCCTGTTTCATCATCATCTCTTTCCACTTTGAATTATAGGTTTCTGCTTGTGCTTTGTATAGGAGCATTAACTGTGCAGCTGTGAAATACCCCTTCAGATTGGGTGCTCCCAAACAGCCTTCTTCAGTTGGAAGAATCAGCTATTACCACCACCACCTTCTTCCAGGATGTTGATGCTGCTCCTCCTCTTAAAATTTTGTTAAACAAAACCTTCCAGATCTTTATAATTTTTTTTCCTTCCTAACTTCCAAACTTCCACAGGAATACCATCTGTTCCTGGGGGCATTCCTGTTAATTGGTTATACACCACCATTTTTATCTAGTCGACTCCTATTCTAACTACTAGTAATTGAGCCTCATCCACCTCTAACCATGGCATATTTAATTCTTCCATAAATATTTCAAATTGTACCTTTTCTTGATCTCCATGTTTCTCTGCTTTATACAGACTTTCATAAAATTTCTAAAATGTTTCTAGTACCTGTACAGGATCTATTGTTATCTTCCATATTGTAGGCTCCCTAAGCTTGGCGACAGCCTTTCTACTTTTTGTTGCATGAGTTGTTGAGCTCAAAGTGTTTGTGTTCTGGCATTATCAAAAAATAGTTGTTTAACAGCAGTCTTTCTAAACTCTTGCATATTATTGAGATAATCCTGTATTTTCTGCTTAGCATTCTGCAATCGCTCCTCTTCTTGTTCTGTGATATTCCCCCTATTCTACAGTACTTTAACATTTGTCAGTCCCTCTAAATCAGTGGTGCACAATGTCCGGCCCGCAGGCCAATTCCGGACAGTGACACAATGCCATCCGGCCCCCAGAGAGTAACCAAAATTTTTTTTTAAAAAAAAAGTGAAAAAATGCTATGCCTTACTCCAGTTATGCAAACTTTCCAGCACATGCTTAACTACCTAATTGACTGCAGTTGCGCACACTTCTAATTTTAGCCATGGAAGCAACTGTTATTTGTTGTTTGTAACTTGTAGTCTGTAAACAGTAGTAACTTTCTGCAAGAGTCTGTAATAAGTCATGGCTGCAAGCAAGAATAAAGTTAAATGCAAAGTTGATGTAGAAAACAGGCAATTTCATGACTGCTGTACTAAGTAAAAATGCCAGTCACCTGTGCCTGTTAACTTGTAACGACTTACTATGTTGTGAGGTGGCCCACAGATGCTTTAAGAATTCGTGCTGTGGCCCTTCCCACAAAAAGGTTGTGCACCACTGCTCTAAATAATTCCTCTTGCTTCTTTACCATATCTCTGTCTTTTATTTCCACCCTATTTTTAAACGCCACTTTAATTTTGCCCTACTCCCTAGCTATATTTTCAGAAGAAATCTCTCTCTTCTCTAATAACTCCTGAATAATTTCCACCTCCCATTCCTTCAGTTCCTCTCTTTTCAACAAATAGGTGGGAAAGCAACAATGTCTCATTTTTTTATTTCATTACCCTGTGTTTTTATTTTAGTTATTATTGGCATGTGATCTGAAATAGTTATTTGATGCTTATCAGAACTTTCAATTAAATGCACATTTCAATTAAATGCACGTTCCTGTGAAATGTAAATTCTATCTACCCTAGTCCAGTTTTTCTATCTTGGGGAGTAATATGTAAATTCATTCCAGACTCTTACTACTACTGAATTCACATCCTCCATGCTAAATATTTTCATAACTTTCTTCAAAAGTCTACCCTCCTTTGTTATATTTATCCTTTGGGGCCCTCCAGACACATCAGCTCTGCTGCAAATGAAATTCCAGTCCTCACCTATAAGCAGTATTCTCTGCTGAAAACTGATTATTTAGCTCCATTATAGCAGTTTTAGGTGGAGTATAAATACATGCCAGTGTTAATCCTCCTCCCTTACCAGTAGCCCCTTTACACTATAAGTCTACCATTATTATCTTTTTTATCCTCTTCTAACCCTATTGGAGGTCCTCTTGCAATTAATATAACTACTACTCTTTTCCTTTGTCCCAGGAGTTCCACTGAATAACTGTCCTGAAAACGTTTCTTTATCAAATTCATGTTTAGTTCTTTCCAAATGTGTTGTGTAGCATATATATTTGCACTGTACATTTAACTACTCTTTCTTTTTTGTATATATCTGTGAGACTATTAACATTTAAAGATAGTATCAAAGGGGTCATTATGTTGAAAAGTTATTATACAGACCTTTTATTTGTAACAGTTTTTTGTTGAGTATCTAGTTCCAGCTTTTGTGTTGCATGCATACACTAATGTTTGGCAGGTTGACCTTTTATATAGTTTTTTCATGTCATATCCATTTGAGCCTGTGTCTTAGCTTACAAAACATTTAGTTTTATTGAAACCCCTTAAAGAAAAAAAAAAACAAATTCACCCCAAAACCTATCAACTTAATATTATATTAACACACAAACCTATGTACATCTTCAAATATTAAAGTTTTAGCTTTCTAATAGGAATGCATGTCCCAAACTGATAGCTACACTGACAGACTTGGGGTAACTTAAAAGGGAGGTTATCCATGCTAAGATGCATGGTACAGCCAGGTTTTGTCTTGTCTTTATTGCTCTCTCAGAATGAGAAAATATTTGAATGCTTTCAGAAAACTTTATCTGAGTCATTAAAATAAAGTAGTATTCTGTTTTTATTGCTCTTTTTCAGATTATTTACATGGATACATGATGATACAGAGTTGCTTCTACAAGTATTTATTTATTATTTATTTCCTAGAGGAGAACTTTATTATGCTCAATGTTATTTTCTTATTTATTTGCTTTCTCTTAATGTGTTACTAGATAAAGCCAAGAGCCCCAATCTAGTCAATCCTCTATTCAACAATGAGAAAAAGCACACCATTATTTATATCATACTCTTTTAAACAGACTTATTTTTTATTACATTGCACTGCCTACATTTCTTAAAACTGAACAAAAAGAAAGAGAAATGAAGGGGAAAAAATCAGGGACACATTTTACTTTAGTATCCCCATTACACTTGAAAATAACTGAGAAAACTTTACTTTATTGTATGTGGTATACTGAACTCTACAGATGTTACCGGCATCCAGGCAGTGCATTTACTAGCCAGTTACTGAAATTTACCCCAAAATTAATTCAGCGGCTCTTTTTTTCTGAATTTCTGTTTTCACACTGGGAAACCCGAAATTAAGCTGTTACTCAATGTGCAGCCATCTTGGAAGTTCAAACAATTAGGTTTATTAAACCTAAACCTCCACCTTCCTTGTTTAAGACTCATGTCTTCACTGGATTCAATCTTGAACCCCTTGTAAAAAAAAAAAATTACTTGTAGTATTTCTTTTTCATAGATTGTTGACAACGTGTAGAGACTAGCTAAATATGCAATCTTTCCCAGTATGACTGAATTAGTCAGATAAACCTCTTTATTAAACAGTAGCTTGTATGTTTTCCAAGAACAAAAAAACTTCTTTAGTTCACCTAGTGTCCTATTCCATTGTTCCTCACATTTTACCCACAAATCTTATTTCTAACACAGATATTTCTTTCATCGAAAAAGATACTCCTCCTGTCTTTACTTTATCACCCAGTCCTTTACCTTTTTCTTTAAATACAATAGACATGACTTTAAATACATTTTAATGTATATAACATATAACTTCTTTCATCCAGACTTTGTCTCTCATAATCAATACATTATCATTTGCATAAGTAAACATGACTGGAATTTTTATCCCTTCATTAGTAATGTAAGTAGCACCTCTTCTGTACAAATTTACATCTTTGACTAATACATTTTTATAACTAATACAAGTAATATACTACTCATAGGACATCTCTGACATATGCAGTCCTTTATATCTATTTCTTTGCTTAACAAATCCACTCACTAAAATTCTTACTTTATTTATATTACATGCTGAACAACATACATTCTTAATTTTCTTACTAATGTTATGCTGTTCCATAATTGTCCACAAATGTTCACTTTGTACGTTATCAAAAGCTTTATTTAAATATCCTATTATGATCTTGGTCTCATCATTCCTGTTTATAATATCATTCACAGTCTGTTTTAATGTTGTCTTTCGGCTTTTCCCAGATAGGGGTCGCCAAAGCGGAACTCCGGACCGCTAATGATTGGCAGTTGATTTTCACATGCCGAGTTGCCAGCCCTGATGCACAACCTTCAACAAAGGTTCGCCCATTCACGCATGAATTCCTGACATCCTTTTCCCTTTAAACTGTATATGCTGCCTTCCAAAATACTTTTCATTTTACTTTCCATTCTGTTCTGAATTATTTTCATAAAATCTTTTCTGTATTTTTTCAATGTTATAGATCTCCAGTTTTGAATTTTATTTTTATATTCCTTTTTCCTTATAAATTTAAGTATACCACTGCATACATCTTTATAAGTAAAACCTACATTTAATCATCCATTCATAACTTTTAAGAAGTATTTTTTCTGTCAGTTTGTAAAATTTTTATAAAATAGGTATCCTATTCCATCTGACCCCAAAACTGACTGTAAATTAATTTGTCTAATTCATATAAGAAAATCTTGCTTTTCAATTCCTTGTTTTCTTTTTTTTTGTCAGTTTTTAACATGTCATTCTTTTTTGTGCTTTCTATCGTGAAGCAGTTTCTTTACATAATTTATTGCAGTATTCTTAATTTGTTCCTGAGATGATCTTACCTCTCCTCTATCATCTTTCATTTCTCGCATTATACTAGTATTCTAACTATACTACTCAAATAGGATGATACAGCTTCTTTTTACTTCGTAAATAACGTCTCTTCTTAAGTAATAAATATTTAATTGCCTCTTCTTAAGTAATAAATATTTAGTTTTCTTTTGATTATTTTCATACATTCTCTGTTGTATCACATAATCTTCTCTATCCCTTTCCAAATCCTTTAAAGCATCCATACACATTGTTTTGTAATTTATTTTTTCCACTTTTCTTACATCTGGCTGCCATTTTTAAAACAGTTTTTCTATTTTTCTTTTAAAGCTAAACACCACTCTGACCAGTTTGTATAACATACTTTCGTGGAAATGTGATCTTTCCAGAACCTTCTCCTGTGTTATCTTCTATTTCATTTTTCTCTTTATCCTTATCTTTATTTTTACTCTCATCTTGCTTCCTTACTATCTTATATTGGGACTGCTGCTTCTCTTCATATACTGTCCTCACTTTTGTTTTCTTATTCATCCTATTTCTCTAGATTGCACTCCATCCGTAAATGTCAAATGTTGTCACATGCATGACATTTCACTTCAGTTTTTTTGCATTTTGACCTTTTGCCCCAAACATCTATTATTTCCTTTTATCACAGTTACTTATCAAATGATCATCATTTCCACAGGAAAAAAAAAAAACATGTTTTCAGTTGTCCCTGATATTTTACAAGTACTGTTAACTTATACATTTGTTGTGCTAGGAATATAAACAATTTTTTCTTCATTTTCAGTACGGTATGAGAGTTCCATCCACCAGTCCTTAATCCTCTGTTATCATAGACGTTGAGTATGTTTGTAACTTCTTTACAAACTTTGCTTAAATGTCTCTTTCAAGTGTCTTCTTCAACTTCAGTTTGAAATTGAACATGTATTTTCATTTTTGTTGCTCTTTGAAATGCTTTAACACCACAAAAAAATTCCATGGATTCGTTCTTTTTCTTCTCGTACTCCTTCCAATACTTTTCAGAACAGAACCAGTCTCAAAACTAATGTCATAAAATGTCCGTTTGTGAATAAAAATAAAAGCTGTTACCTGCTGAGCCTTTACTCCCATTGAGACCATTAAATTACCCCAAATATCATACCTGTTCATTTATTTTTCTTTGTTCTGAATTCTCACCATATATTTTCTTTGATTGTTGACATTTCCTTTCCTCTGTTCATCTCTCATCACTTTCCCTTCAGTTTCTATGACAGTCTCTGCATATGATATTTTTGTCTGACAACCTTCCTTTAAAATAGCTTCTGATTCCTGCAATTGAATTTTGTCAATAATTTCACTCCATGAAACGTCTTTTCCACTCTCCTACTCAGACTGCAACAATTCAAAATATCATCCCACAACCCTCTCAACTGGAGGGTTGTAATAACACATCTGTCATTGTTTTGAACATTTGCTTCTGATGAAACAGCTCCTCAGAATCTTGTAGAGCTTCCAACAATCTGCACTCATCTCTGTGCTATCGACCATCTTAGATCTCCATGTGTGTTGTTCTCCCAGCTGCCTCTGTGCTAGGAATGGAATAAGTTCTTTCCTAATGAATAGGGGAAGTTCCTCGATGCCTTGGCCAATTTTCCCCTAATAGTATAAATGCCACCTGAGGTGAAAAGAAGCTACTAGCATGGTGGGACTAAACCGGTCAACAAAGGATACATAAAAAAAAATAAATAAAAGTCCACTCCAAGTGTCCGTTTCATAGGGTAGGTATAAAGTATGACACCTGGACTCCCCTTCAAACACCCTTACCCCAGACATGAATCTCTATAAAAGGGATGGTTCCCCAACCCTCCCCCCAAAAATGATTCAAGATTTGGGGAAGTAGTAGAATTAATGACATAGAGGGGATCCTTGAAACATCTCTGCCTGTAAGGAGATCCTGCAAGAGGCCTTTTGGACTACCTCTTCTACATCTTGGGTGATTGACCCGTACAGGCCATATGATAGACTTGGTTGTGGAGAAAGCATAGCAACAACTCAGTGTAACTGACACCATACCTGAGAAGCCTGGTACAATCTTTTGGTCACCCAAGGACAGACATTATTGGAGCAAGAACCCCTTTTGCAGACTCAATTGTTATAGTGTCAGTGACTAAATGGAACCCTGAGGTGAGGGTTCAGTGGTTCTTCCACTGGATAGACTCCAGAACAGTGGACTTTATGGGGAAGCGTGCCTTCATGTCAGGCATTTTTTTCTGCCAGGGCTCTTAATTACCTGGCACACATGACCTGCTTTTCAGTATGAGCTTGCTGAAAAACTTTAACCTTAAACTTACTGAAAAGATTGCCTACCAGTGATGTTTGTCATTAGACTGACCTGCAGGTAGCAGTGATGCAGAATATTACTTTGATGCCCATAGTGCAGTTAGTGGAACAGCTAGAACCAATGGGACAAGCATTATAAGACAACAAACCCGACTCGTATTGTGTGGATTTGCGGAAAGCTTCAATGTATTCTTCATCATTGTCCCCTTTTGGTACTCAGCACTTTTAAGACTCAAGATGAAGGAGAAGTTGCTTGAGATGGCAAGAAAGCAAAAGTTTTCAAGTTGTTGGAGTCCAAGTTCACTGCTCCTTAGAGGATATTTTCAAGAAAACAAAAAGGTGCAAAGAGCTTGTGGTATCACAAGTCCCAGCAGCACACTTTTGATCAACTTTCAGACAGTAGTTCTTGTGGACAGAGAATCTTTTTCATTGGATGCTGCCTGCAAAGCAGTGGTGGTGCACAAAATCGGGGGTGTTTTACTGCCTGTATCCCAGGATGCAGCAACAGCACGCTGAACACTTACTGTGCTGTTCTGCTGTGTGGCAGTTGGGGGCTGCCTATCCCTACACAAATAACTATGGTTGGCTGTCATGCAGGGCAAATGGGTAAGGGATGTAATATCCGGAAGTTGCACAGTACCTTTTTGGAAACCCCCAAGCCAGCATTTTGTCCCTTAATAAACATCTCACCCCTTAAAAATCGAGGAAGAACATGGTCAAAGGTCAGCAGCCTTCTTCAGAAAAGAGCCATGAAAGAGGTCCCATCTGACCAGAGAGATCCCATGGTTTATTCCAGATTTCCAAGACTTCCAAGGACCTGAGGACAATTCTGGCTCTTTATGGCCTAAATCTTTACATAAAGAAAACCAAATTCTGCACGTTCACTTTGCAAGCCATTCTTGCTTGTCTAAAGGGACTGGATGTACTGCATAGGCCTTCAGGATGCCTCAGTGCTCATAAAGATTGCAATTGCAAAGACTTCCAAGACGTTTCTGCACTTTTGGTTGAAAGCCAGTCATTACCAACTTAGAGCTCTGCTTTTTGATCTCAGTAGATCCCCCTCCACCCCCCCACCTAATGTTCACAAAATGCATGGCAACAGTTGCAGCTCATATGAGACTAAAGGGGATCAGAGTGATTCCTTATCTGGTAGACTCTATCCTTGTCTCTACTTTTAGGGAGTCATTAATAAAGGTAATAGGCTACTTCTCTCCCTTTGTATGCCTTTGGGGTTGTCTCTGAGAATTGCAAAGCCCAGCTAGCTAAAACCATAATAAAGCCTGATATTTATAGGCTGCCACCTGGTCACCATTCAGACACTTGTCATGCTACCTCAGGGCAGGATGCTTTACTTGCAGACTGCAGTTAGCTTTTATTATGACACTCTGAATTAACCATGGCTGTGGCTTTCAATGTTTTTTGCCCCTTGGCTGTAACAGTTCATATAACTCCTTTGCAAGGTATTGTATTCAAGTTCTGTAGTAGTTTCAACTGGAAGAACATACGGACCAAGTTACTCTGTTGTCCAAAGCATTCTGCTCATACCTTCTGTGGTGTCTACATCTACTGAATCTGAACAGAGGATGTTTCCTTGACCCTTCGCTACCCTTAGTCACAGTCATCTCATATGCATTGCCAGCTTGCACATCAGTGTACTGGAGTTGAGAGCAGGTCTTAGGCTTTTCATGATATCCTTTCCTAGAGTGTGATAATCTACACAGGCAATGATTTAGTAGTGTGGTACATCAAAAACAAGGGGGAACAGATCTTATCCCCTCTATTGGGAAGACATGAGAATTAGGGAAAGGGCAATGTTCTTTTGACACTATTTTTAAGTTGTGCATATCCCTGGTCAAGCCAACTGCCTAGTAAACAGGCTCAGCAGGTGCCCTTTGATACAACACAAGTGGTCACTCAGTCTATTTACAGTATGTATGTATGTTGTTTCATTTCTGGTGAAAGCCTTGCTGTGACGTCTTTGCTTTCCTGTCCAGTGCAAAATGGAGAAACTTTTCCGCCCTCATTCCCTCTACAGGAGAAGAGACTCTAGTCCACCTGTGGCTGGCATAGCTTCTCTGTACTTATTTCCTTAGAAGATTTCTACAGCTAGTGAAATTGTGCAGAGCAACAGTAATTCTCATATCCCCATTTTGGCCTCACTAAGCATGGTTCCCCCCTGCTTTGGCCCTATCTCAAAGGGATGTCCCCCTTTTTTTGTGGATCCATTTACAGATTTGTCAAACCCGTCTGGCAAGCCTCACCTGGACCTCCATTGCCTCAAGCTAACCATTTGTTTTTTTTTTCAATTCCCGTAATGGACAAGGAACCCTTTAATATCCCTCGAAGATGGTCCATATCCTTCCTGCCAACTTCTACTAGGAAAATTCACAGAGATGAATGGAGTAAGTTTTCTGTTGTGGCTATTCAGTGGGACTTGGGTCTTTTTAGGCCTCAATTACTTCAGGTGTTACTTTCCTGTCTTCATTATTTGATGCAAATTCTAGCTTATCTGCTGTAAAGATTCCTCTGCATCTGTATCCAGCTTCCATCAAGTGTTCAACTCTAACCTCTCTTGTGCTGCAAAAAGTTTATAAAGTCTTTCTTTTTTCGTCCTTCCATTAAAGGCACTATTCTTCCTAGGGATCTCATTTCATTATAGATAAACCCATCAGGTACCCTACAATATTTAGGATGGAAATACTTTTTCTGGTGCCTGTTGCATAAGGAAGGGGGTTCTTGAAATTGCAGCCTCATCATGTTGTCCTCCATATTTAGTTTTTTTTAAATGTATTGTCTTCCACCAAATAAGTGCATTGTTTAAGCTTAAGGGTAGCATCAGAGTTAGTTTATAAATTAGCCTGTATTCTTTCCACAGTACTGTAATAAAGGGGAATATGTACTACATTGCATTGGTTTTCATAGGCAGCTAAAGTTCTATCATCAAAGGACAAAAGATTTTAGAAAGCATGATCAGTTTTATTTCATTTGCTCTTAACAAACCAGGTCACAAAGGATCTAAACTAATACTTTTCCAGATGACTAGCAGACTGTTTCATGATGTCTTATATCCCTATTAACAAAACCATTCCAGACAAACTTAAAGCACGTTCTGTTAGATCTCTGGCCTTTTCATCAGTCGTCTTCAACAATTCATCAGAGGGTGATATCTGTGATGCAACAACATGGGCATCACTGCACACTTTTGCAAGACAGTATTCACTGGACGTCCTCTCTAGATCCAGGTCTTCCTTCGGGCTACTGTACTGTGTGGTATTCTATTGTGATGTCATCCAAGATGCTTAATTCTGGACTCTGTCCTTCAGTTTTAAAGTGGACAGACTGGATAATGTAAAACACAAAAGACATAGCCTAAAGCATACTCATCACCAGTCATCTACCTAGTATCTCCAAAGAACAGGTCATAACTGCACTCTCCATGGCCAAAAACACAGCCTCTATGGGACTGGATAACTTCCCAGGCTGCCAACTAAATGGTCTAAAATAGGATCTAGCAAAATCACTTGGTACTCTCTTTAAACACAGCTTTGTCCCAGCAGAGTGGAAAACAGTAACAGTATTTCCCTTGCACAAAGGGGGTCCATCAACCAACCCTGGGAACTATAGACCCATAAGCCTAACCAGTCTTATCTGCAAGACCATGGAGAGAATCATCATGGACCTTATCAAAAAAGACATAGGTGACCTGAAGGCTCTTTCACTGTGCTCTTTATCTTATAGACTGCTGAGAGGTGACTTGTCCCTGGCCTACAGAGCAGTCTTGGACTCTGCCCTAATGGATTTGCTGCACATCCACAAGTCATATGGGCAAAATTAACTTGCTCGAGAGATCTTAACTTAGCCTGCGACATTAACAAGACACGCTGGAGAGACAGATGGGTCTCTCAGAGATTGCCACTCCTCTGGAACAAACTCCCAATTCATGTAAAAGCTTCTCAATGACCCTATTTAAGCGTAACCTAGACAACTGGATGGGGGACTGTAAATTTACCCTGGGAGGTGTCACCTATGTCCCTTGTGGATAAGGGCAGTCTGTGCTGATCATAGATTTGTGATGCAAATATAGACCATATAACTTGGTCAGTAAGGGAACAATGGTATAACATGGCAAGGCTTATAAAGGCCCTAGGGCCAATAGCCTCGTAACCTCCTATGAACATGTAGTTACCATAATGTTAGACCTTTATTATCCATGTCTGTTCACTTCAAAAATCCTGTCATCCTTCCACTTCCAAATTTGTCACTGTCCTGTGTTCCTGGTAGGGCTTGTTTATCTCACCCAAGGGCTATCTTTAGGATAAGAGTGGATCTTTTGGGGTATTATATGGATAGCCCTATAATTTTCCTAGAATTTTTGATTGTGAATTTGGCAAAATATACGTTAGTTTTTGACAGCTTCTCTTTTGTGTATTTGTAGTCTTAGGACCTCTCTCCTAATCACATATCCTAAGTATCTGTGCCTTTTGGCATATAAAGTTTACTTTTGGTGGTATTAACAACTGTCTTAAGCAGGCAGCACAGCTTGCATTTTGTCTAAATGCGACATCCAATCTCCTGAATAAATTGCCACATCATAAAGAAATTCAGTTGAATACTTGTCATGAGATTTCAGAACTTTTTACGTGTTTGAAGCAGGAGCTCCATGAAAGCCAGAGTGCTGGTATATCAACTCAAATTCTGGTATATATGTATCCCCAAGGTTAATACATGGCTTCTGGTTATGGTTTCTCCTGTGAGTCTCCACTCTTGTTTTGAAAATCCCTGTCCAAAACATACGTCATGGCTTGCTGGTACAGGATATTACAATTGCACTACATCATATGCAAGTACGTATATATGTATATAGTATAGATATACAGGAGCATTATTTTGGCCAGTTGTCTTTAAAGTTGACATCAGATTTGTTGACACATGTTAATCGACAAAACAGATGGTCAACTGGTGTGCAAGATGGCACAATCCCTGAGGATCGGGAATACACCTTTTTCTCCGGTATTGTGCAGTCTTTGAGTTAGTGTATGTAATTAGTGGCTTTGGGGTTCCAGGGGAACTTCCCCCACTACAAAAAGTATTATGCTTTTGGTGCATGGTCTGAGGTTTTGTTTCTGGGTATATACTTTGAGGAGTCTATCTTTTGTGTGTGTGTTTTTTTTCAAATGTAGAGATGTCAAGTGCATCTATGCTGTATAGAGAGGATTATGATCAGTTCACTGATCATAACTTGCTTGTTATATGTTTGACACACAGATGCTAAGAAATTCACCTTGAGAGTGAAAGTAGAGAAGTGAATCTTAGCGTTCTTGTCAAGAAAGCATAATTAAGCTTATGATTGGAGACTCAGTTGTAATTCTTTGTAGTGAATGGACCTTTATCTGCTCAATGTACTACTAGTTACAAAAAAAATGCCAAGTGTTTTTTTCTTTCAAAGCCGTTAATCATTTAGTGAGCACTGTCAGAAAGACAGTGCAACTCAGTCTGGTATGTTTATACTCACCTTCCCATTACTGTCAACTGTCCAGATTTTTGCCTGATATAATTTAGTCGGTTCATTATAAAATCTGTGTTTTTGGACAAATTACTGAGGATTGAATTTACAAAATAATGTTATACATTTGAGTTTCAGACTTCATGTCCTTCAGAAAATGCAGGCAAATGCACATCCTGTTAGTCTAGCTACTTTCTCAGTTTGTAGCAGGAAGTTATGGACACATTACTGGTATGGACAACAGGCAGAAACAAATCTGTTTTTATTCTGCTGCTGTGTTTGCTGTTCAGTACTGGCAGATTTGACTGCCTAGCATGAAACCCAACTTTAGCAAGTAAAGCCGGGGGTGCTTAATATTTGTTAAGGTCTCACGCTATAGTAGCATTTAACTGATTTGCCTTTTTCCGGATATCAGAGTATAATCACTGCAGTCCATGTGCTACATAATACGTATCACTATAGAGTTATTATGCGGAATGTGTGTGTGTTGTACACTTGTGCGTTTACTTAGATATATTGTATCCAAAATGCTTCAAAAACATATGCAAAAAAAAAATGCTAAACCATCTCCTACAGGAAGAACTCTTGTCCCCCACACAACATGGCTTCCGTCCCTCCCATAGTACTAATACTGCACTTCTATAGATACTGTCATTAAACCTAGAGATAATAAACTAATCTCCTCCTTATTTCTAGACTTGTCTAAAGCCTTCAACAGTTTGTCACAGCAAACTTCTACTTTGAATGTATCAATAGGTCTCTTTCATCCCACCCTTCTATGGTTCAGAAAGAATCAGTCAGTAAAATGGTACTCCACCCTCTCTTCATTCCTCCCAGTCACCACTGGTATACCACAATGCTCTATCCTTGGTCCCCTCCTCTTTACCATTCTTACCAACACCCTCCACACATCCACATAACAGGCCTCCCTAATACAGAATGCAGATGACTCCATACTCATTTGCACATTCTGACAATGTGGCACACCTCCAAAAAATTACTCTAGATCTTTAACACTCATTGAAACACTGCTTTGTAACTCACGACTCATAGTCAACCCTTAAAAAAAAAATACTACTTTTTTCCCCAAATCCTTCTCCTGTGAAAAAATAACATTTTAAAATCTTCTCTCTTGATAATACAACTATTGAAGTCACTTCTCATAGCAAATTATTAGGGATGAAAGTGGAAGATGATCTTAAATTCAATCTGCATATACAAAATTGCATAAGAAAAACTCATCAAAAACTAGGCATGCTTTATAGAGCCAACAACTTTCTCACCAGTGCAAATAAAGCTACACTTGCCACTACTTATCTCTTCCCCACACTTCTTTATGGTGCTGCCATCCTTACTAACCTTCAGGCATCACAAAAATCAAAACTTAAGCAATGCTATAAAAAAGTTGCTAAATTTGCAGCGACTACCCCTTTCAGAACCCACTATTATTGTAAAGCTCTAAAATGCCTAAATTGGTTAGAACTTCTCAGTTAACTAACACACACAGTTTCATACAACCTATAAAATTGTCCAGAATTCATCTGCTTGTCTGGCACTAAATAACATTCTACACAACTGTGTTCCTAGTCAGTCATTACGATCCATTGACCAAACACACACTGGTCTGTCCACAAACCTATCAAATCTGCATGATGCTAAGGCCTAGAACTCCTTATCTCTGTCCATCAGGTCAATGCTCTCCCTCCCGTCCTTCAAAACCATTCTGAAAGACTACTTAGCCAAAAGTTGGTTCTTTTCTCATTATCTGGATAAACTATATCCCTAAATGTGAACAAATACCTATTCATACCTTGTATCTCCTTATTCTTCCTTTTTTATTCACTTCCTTAATTCTACTAATTTCTTTCCCATGGCTTTCTCTCTAAATATACCTACCATAAGCCTGCTTTTCTCTCACTTTGTATTGCAGTTCTTGTTTGTATTATACTAACTTATGTTTAATTTCTCTGTAAACTGGCTAATGTTTCTCTAACTATTAAATCATTGTCATATAACTTGTAATGTACTCTTAACCAATGTTTTCATATTATGTGTAATTTGGTATGATTATTTAAACTGTATTTGTTTTTGTATTATTTTTAAAGATTGTAAAATTATTCTTAATATGTTTAAATATTTTGTAATACTTTAGAGGTTTTCTCTCAGGGCCTATGCTGAAAATGGGCTCCTACCCAGTCTGACTTTCCCTGTAATCAAATGTCAATAGATAAGAGTGTGTGTGTGTGTGTGTGTATGTATGCATATAGACACATTTTATATACATATATATATATATATATATATATATATATATATATATATATATATATACATATACATGTGTGTGTGTGTGTACACACACACACACACACACACACACACGGTTTACAGTCAGTTCGCCTACTAGCACATACATTAACATCCTGAAGGGTAAACCACTGTATGTCAAAAAATGAAACTCTTGACAGCCATTTGTTGAGGAAGAAACTCAGTGCATGTAACTTTAAAACATTGTTTTCTGCAGGAGGCCTACCCCCCACCCCATTATGTATTCTAGTTCTGAGATCTCCCAGTCCCCAGGGAAAGAGAATATTCCCCCTACTTCAGGGATTGTCAATCTTGCATACTTGTCGGCTGTCTGTATAATTGACCAAATGTGGTCAATTAAAAAGATGTCAACCAAACCAATGGAACCCTTTGTGTGTTTGTGTGTGTGTGTTCACAACATTTTATTGTATTTTCTTTAAAAACAAAAATGAAAAAAAAAGACTAGTTTAGCACAGTGTTAGGGAGTTATGTATTTTGCTATTTAGATGAGAAATATTCAGCAAGTACTTGGTACGTAGGTGTGTTACAATCCCATTAGGATCTTGCAGACATTACTGAAGTGACTGATAAGTCTGTCTTAGCTAATGTTTTCTTTGGTATCTTATTTTTATGTTTGTCATTTGCTATATTTTGCAGTGAAAGTATGCTTACTACTTGCTTGAGCTTTCAGGAATTTTTTCTTTTAGACTTAAATTTCAGTGTTATAAAATGGCAAGCAAACAGAAATTCAGTATTTTCTTCTCTTATACATATGAGAGAATAACTACTGACAGCAGGGCAACTTGTACAAGGATGCAGCCCACTGGCACCGAAGTAGTGCATTTGTCTGTGTTGCCATTGACCCAATTTGAGAGAGAGACTGGCTTGTAGGAAGTATGTGTGTGGGGATGCAGGATTAAAGGTGATAATGGCAAGCTGTCTTATCCTGGGGGAAGTTTGAGGAATTTTGTCTCCAGCTTAACCTCTGGTGGAGACCAGGAATCTCACAGGCCTTCTCTCTAAAGGGGATGGTGACGATATCCAGCACTTGGTGAGCAGATGTGCACCAAGTACACTGGTGTCATTGCACAAGCCACACCAGTAGTTTTGGGATCTTGACCACTTGTTGCATTAATATTGTCTCTGTTTCTTGTCCTTAACTCCCCATAGGATCTCTCTCCCTGTCCTCTAAACCTTGCTTGCCAAGACTTGTACTTCCTGAGGAGTCAGGGGAGGTGGCCCACCCAGTGAATGGTCACATGGAAGATTTCATGAAAGTTGCAATTAAGGATTCAGGATTGGATGGGAAAGGAAAATGAGGTACAGAGAGGTCAAGTGGGGAAAGTGGAATTCTGTGGGGATCCTTTATTGCACATTTAACTTTTTATGTTCTCTCCTTTAGAGCAGAGCAGATTGCAAATAGCCAGAATTTGAAAAGTACTTCAAATGACCGTGGAGATTTTTGGAGACTGCGTGGACAAAGGTCTGGAGGAAAGAAAAATCTGAGGAAGAGCCGGGAAGATCTTACTGCTATTCCTGCTAGCAGCAAATACCCTGCTTATGAGAGAGTGGTTTTGAGAGAAGGTATGTGTGGAAAACAGTCTGATGCAGAGAAACATAAAAATAACGTAATTTCTTGCAGAATGATCTACAGTCCTTTGTTTTAAGTTTGCCCGAATATTTGCTCGATCATCACACTTTTTTTTTTTTTTTTTTATCAATCTTCTCACTTTTTGTATTTCTTCTCCAACAACATCATATTCATTTTATGTAACTAGTAATACATATGAGAATGGGAGGAAAACATGCATTGTGTGTGTGTGTGTGTGCATATGTGTGTGTGTGTATACATATATATATATATATATATATATATATATATATATATATATATATATATATACATACACACACACACACACACACACACAAAATGTATGTATAATTTTTTTGGGGCAGGAAACAAGTTGTGTTGCAGCTAAGGGATTATATATGTTTGTGTCAAAATATTACCATATTTAAGAGTACATAAAATTAAAAGGTAACACTTTATACATTTATTGTATTTCCTTTCTATCATATTGTGAAAAGTTAGCTTCTTTTAATGCAAATAGATATTTTTTAACACCTTTATTGAAGTATCACTTGTGACATAGGCGCATTTACATTGTATTCAGTCATAAAGACTAAAGGGTATTCTAACAGTCTTTCTCACTATCAAGACATTCAGAAGCCAATGAAAACTGGGGATTCTTCTTCATACTGCAGACAATACCATGGTACGTAAACAAGCAAAGGAGAACATATATGCCCTATGCATGCTAGCAATGCAGCTATTGGGAGCCAGTACTTCAAACAAACTTAAACCTCAAGGCAGTATATATCCCCTTACTTTTCAGTGCAGCAGCATTGGAGACAACCTGAGCAGGGACTCTCTGGGAACTTCAAAAGGAAACTGAACACAAAAGCTTTTGGACACCTGACATTTATAGGTTCATATATTGGGTACTAGGCTAACTGCCCGAAGGCATTTATAAGCCTAGCCAGAATGTGTTGGTTTCACCGCCCCCTTAGATTAGTTCCCTGTGCCTCTGTCCAGCAGAGCCACTGAAGTGATCCCCGAGGTAAACTTTCTGTTTCCCATCCACTCGTCAAGGTTTCCTTTGAAGAGTGTTAGCGAGGAGCTCTGCCTAATGTAGATTGGGATCTTGTTCCAAAGCATGGGAAGTCTCTGGGACAGGAATCTATCCCTCCAGCACATCCTATTTATTGTTGTGGTGAGGTTTAGATCCCTAGAGCGTGTGGCTCGAGGGGCTAAGGTTTTCTTTAGGTGGAGCATGTCCATCAATTCTGGGTTGGACATGGCCTTGTATGTCAGGCAGAGATCACCTCTGAGTAGGCAGTATGCAACCGAGTACAACTGGAGTTTCTTCAGTCGAGCTGCATAGGGCATCTGTTTGAGGCCAGTGATCCTCTTGGTGAGGTACTTCTGTGGTCTTTCCAGCTGTTCCAGGTGTCTTGTAAGGTACATCCCAAATGGGGCATTGTACTCTATGATTGGTCTGATGAGTGATGAGTAGGGGGGCAAAATGACCTCTTTTGATCTGGATGCAAACCCTTTTGCGATTAGGTGGGCCACATAGAAGGATTTTCTATCCACTTTGGCAATGTGATTATCAAAGGTGACATTACTATCTAATTGGGTCCCCAGATCTCTTATTATGTCTTCCGTATTTAGGGGACTACCACCTATGTGATAGTTTGTGGGTACTTTGTTTTTTCCAAAGGGGATGACTATGCACTTTTTGGCATTTAGTTTGAGGCCATGATTTTGACACCAGGTATCTGTCTCAGTGAGACACTTTTGGAGGATGTCTGTGTCAGCCGGAGAGTCAACTATAGCCCCTAGTTTGCAGTCGTCTGTGAACGTGGTCAGCCATAGTCCTCCTATGCTTGTCTGTACCTCTGAGAAGTATGTGCCGAACAGGAGGGTTCCTAGGACTGAGCCCTGGAGAACACCACTTGTTACCGGTTTAGAGTCGGACCTAGCTCCCGCAACTCTCACCATGTGGGTTCTGTCCGTGAGCCAGTTGGCAACCCATCTTGTGACATAGGGGTTTATGTTCAGGCTGGTGAGCTTGTCTATAATACTAGAATGGGGAATGGTGTTGAAAGCCTTAGCGAGGTCTAGGTAGGCTGTGTGTACCACCTTTCCCTCGTCTATAGCCTTGGTAACTGTCTCAAAGAAGTCCACCAGGTTTAGGAGGCATGATCTGCCCTTAACAAAGCCAAACTGGGTAGGGTCCAGTGTTTGGAGGTTCCCAATGTCTCTGTTAATGAGTTCCATGATGATGCGCTCCATAGCCTTGCAGACCAAGCTAGTCAGGCTTATAGGGCAGTAGTTCCCGGTGCCTGTTGTGGCTCCACCTTTGTGGAGTGGAGTAAAAGTTGCTGTGCGCCACTCTATGGGTATGTAGCCTGTGGAGAGGCTGATTTTGAACAGTGTGTTTAGGTGAGGGGTTAGTTCATCTTTGAGCTCGTGTAGGATGCAGCCTGGGACACTGTCCAGTCCCATTGATGCTGAGTTTTTGGCTTTGGAGAGGGCTGCTTTAACCTGAGTGTCTGTGATTTCAGGGACTCTACATTCTTCTTTTATGGTTATGGGCTCTTCTGGGGGTGAGAGGCTGGTGAAGTTTGCGCTGAACCTGTCTGCCAGGATGTTGGAGATATCAGTCGGTTCATTGTATTGTGTGCCATTCTGCACTAACTCCGAGCAGATCTGAGCATTGCCACTTAGATTCTTAACTTGTGGTTATCTTTGGAGTCCTTGGCAATTTTTCTTTCAAAGGTCGCCTTGGATCATTTTATGAGGGATCATAGTTTCTTGCTGATACTGATCAGGGATGTCTTCCCTTCTTGGGATTTTTCTCTCTTCTGTACTAGTTTCCTCCTTCTATTGTATAGCTTGTGTATGGCAGGAGTCCACCAGACTGATTTCCTTTTCTTGGAGGAGTGAGTTTTGGTTTTGCTTGGGATGGCACGATCCATGCATTCTTGTAGCTACCCATACAATGCATTAGTAAAGGATTTTGCAGCTTGGACAGTGTTATCCTTCAGCATGGGGGCTTTGAAACTTTCCACCTCGGTCTTAAGTAACGTGAAGTTTGCTTTTGAAAAGTTTTTCATGGTGGTTTTCTTGTCCGGGTGTGGGGGTGGAATATGGATATCCAAAGTGATTTGTTTATGGTCAGATCTAACCAGCGAGGGGTTGACCTCTGGTATGGAACACCGGTCGCCCATGTTGGTGATGACCAGGTCCAATATGTTGTCACCTCTGGTGGGAGTGTTGACCAGTTGAACCAGGGCGTTTGAGTTTATAAATTCTAGGAAAAGTTGGGCAAGGGAGTTAGTACTTGAGTACTTCTCCCAGTTAATGTTTGGGTAATTGAAATCACTCAATATTAGGGTGTTTGGTAGGACCTTTATGTTTCCCAGTGTTTCCAGAAACGTGGAATGGGGGTCCTGGGACATTGTGTGTGATCTGTAGCAAGCTACAATTTGAATTGCAATTTTGCCCATTGTTAGTTGCACGTGGATGATCTCTGAAGCATCATGCTGTGCCACTAACCTGGAGGTGTGGGTATCCTTGATGAATATGGATATGCCCCCACCTTTTGTATTTCAGTTTGGGTTCTGTGGCCGAAATGTATGGTATGAGTTGTAGCCTGGTAGTGCTGGGGTGCTCTCTGGAGCCTTAAACCAGGTTTCTGTTACTGCACATATATCTATTTCCTCCATACTGAGGAGTGCCTCGAGTGTGTGCATTTTGAGGTTTTAAACTTCTGGCATTGAGTAGCATTACCCTCTTCAAGTGGGAGTTTCTGGTTTTGGACCAGTTCATCTCTCTACTGAGTCACCAGTTTCTGCAAAAGGCAGCCATGCAGTGGGGCTTGGAGGCTGATTGCCTTTTTATTCCAGTGGTAGAACCTTTTCCAGTATGTGTTCCCTCCCTTGATGCTGATTCCCAGAATGCTGGGTAAGGTCCACAAAAAAGGATCCACTATGATGCTAATAATGCTGCAGTGGCCCAGGAAACTGTGCTTTTCAGTGCTGACACAGATGGTCAACCACAGATAGACCTCTTTGCTTAGACATTTGGAACCTTGATCTGTTTCATTCTGACTGTGCTGGATACTCCCAAAACATATTCCTCACAGCCACAGTTTTCACAGCACTTGGTAGTATTTATTTACATTTATTAACTGGTAATGTCCAGTTGGAAAGTTCCATTTTTCACGGAGTCATTTGGTGGTAACTTTAAATGTATAGAGACAAAAGTGTAATGTAGGATCCTGTGTATTTAAGAATGATAGGACATATATAACTGTAAAGAATAAAATATCAGAAAATGCTACCCAGAAGTAAACACTCTTGTAAAAAAGTAGTAATATAACAAATGCAGTGCACAGGCGTGTAAAAAGGCAGGTATAAACAGTCCACATCAACGAGTCTTCGTAATGATAAAATATACGAAACAAGGCAGCCTTCACTTCACCAAGTAGATAAAAAATCTTTACTTCACCAAGTAGATAAAAATTCCAGTTTATTGGACAAATAATAAAATTCGGCAAGCGCTTTCACCTTCATGGGCTTCTTCAAGCCAAAACGCTAAACATACTTTAAAAACCTTATATATACTTTTTAAAGCAACATCATATCCTGTGAAATAATTACTTAATATGCAATCAATTAATATAAAATAATTAACCATTGTAACTCTACATAAAAAAGACTAACTCATTCAAAGCAATACAATTCTGTAACCAATTCTTTATATATATTTGATAGTACCACTTGCATAGATAGCATGGTAACTGAAGGGTGTGTAGATATGTGTATATATATATATATATATATATATATATATATATATATATATATATATATAAATTAAACGTTTAAACCTTCAACTTTCTACCTTTCAACATAGGTCTCAGGGGAACTCTATCATTTAGCCCTGGCTTCCTATCCGCCCTCAACCTAATAATCCATCTAGTCTCACTTTGTTCTGTATAATTCATGACATCTCCTCTTCTTATTGTGGGTGTGTTAACCTGTATAACTAGAAACTTAAACTTATGTTGTACTGATGTTTCTTAACACATGCTTTGAAAGTGCATTTTTATTTGATTTAATGCGAATATTATACTGGTGTTCCCTAATTCTATCCTTAAGTCTTCTGTCTGTTTTGCCCACATAAAATGCTGGGCAAAGCGTGCAGTAGGCTAAATAAACAATGTGTTCTGTATCACATGTAGCCATAACATTAAAACTGAAACATTGTTGGCTCAGATGCAGTACTATCTATCATGTTACAAAAATTACATTTCCTGCAAGGTTTAGTACAACTTGGTGAGGTGTGGTATAATTTATTACTTATTCTTTCAGAGTAACAGAGGAGTCTACGAAGATTCATACGATTTTTATATATAAATTTAGGTGCATCCCCTACTATATTGCGTAGTAGTGGGTCAACAGTAAGTATATCCCAATGCTTGGAATAAATATTTCTGATCTCATTAAAATCCTGTGTGTAATGTATGGATATCTTAGTTCCATTATGATACCCTGATGTATCAGCTGATACATTATTACATCATTCTCGTCTTTTACTCTACTCATAAAGTAAGGAGAAGCCCGATTGTTCCTAAGAGTTTCTACTCCTTCAAAGCCTTCATTAATCTCCCTTTGGCTATAAGCTCTTATCAATTAAATGATGATTAAGATTAGATAGTTCACTATGAAAACCTGTTTCTGTGGGGTTAAGACGAGAGACTCTCATAGCTTGTCCTCTGACAATGTTTCTGAAAAGAAATTTAGGATGCATACTAGCTCTGTGTAATAGAGTTCCTATAACAGGGTTTTCTAAAAACTCCCATGTTCAATAAATCATTAGAGAGTCTTTCTACAAACACATCCAGAAAGGGAACAAAAGTTACTGATGCATTCATTGTAAATTTCAAATAACTTGTCAACATATTTACTTCTTCTAGGAAGTCCCCTAATTCTTCTTCACTAGCTGTCCACACCAAAAAAAGATCGTCCACAAAACATGCATAGAACTTGACAAACTTTTTAAAACTGTCAAGTTCAAATAATCTATACCTTTCCCAATCAGCCATTACAAGATTGGCGTAGCTATTGGCACATGAAGTGCCCATAGCTACGCCATCTTTTTGTATGTAAATTCTTTGATTAAAAGTAAAAATGTTGCTGGTTAACACAATATCCAGCAACTTACATAAGATATCTGTGGATAGTCCAAGGGAGTTGGAATTCGTTTCCAAACATCTATGTATACATTCAGTGCCCTCACTGTTTGGAATCATACTAAACAGAGATTAGACATCTAATGTAACTAGCCAATATGGTAGATCAGTAGGCAAATCTCTCATCTTTTCGTACAACATCAAGAGAAATTGTTTGGTATCCTTCAGAATATAACTGTGTGTGTTAACTATTGGTCTAAAACAAAACTCTATATATAACGATATGGGTTCTGTAGCCCAGCCTCGACCAGCCACAATGGGTCTCATAGGAGGATGGAAAGGATGTTTATGAACTTTAGGCATACCTTGTATGCTAGGAATCAATGGATGTTGAACATGAAAGAAATGTTTGTTGTTCAGTGATCATACCATTATCTAATAAATCTGTTAATGTTGATATCTCATCAATACACCTTTCTACTTGGCTCTGCATGATGCAGCAGTAGAAGTGTGGATCATTCAACATATATTCCATTCATGCCAATCCTCCCTATTGCTCCATACGATGCTTGAGCCACCACTTGAACTCTGGTCATCTAGGTCATAGTCAGGAATTAATCCCTCTGAGCCACAGGAGTGACCTAAGGTGTCACTAAGCTGGTTTTAAGCATGAAAGTACCAAGGCATTAGTAATAACACATTTCCTAATTTTCAACAAATGTTCACATATATGAAATCTCAACTCCCTGTTGGTTTTTCCAACATAAAAGGATGAACATACCTCACAAATTGCCAGATATATCACATTTTTACTATTGCAGTTCGCTTTTACCTTAAAAGTAAACATCTTTTGCATGTCTGGATGAAAAAAAAATTATTCTGTGTTATAAACGGACACTGATTACACTTTTTACAAGCTACAGTCCCCATTACACCTTCATATTGCCCCTAGATTCATGTTGATAACACAACATTCTTTTTAAAGACTTTTTGTTCTTAAAAAGGAAGCTTGGTCCATCACCTACCGGATTCTTTAATTGCTGGATCTTGTGTTAGGACTGGCCAATACTTTCTAACCGTATCTGTTACTACTCCAGTATGTAGTATGTGGGTACTTTCACTACCTGCCCCATATTTCCTTTTTTCTTATGGATATGCATTCTCTGTTGAAGATTAGGAAATGTGTTATTACTAATGCTTTGGCGAAGCATGTCTCCCTTACTGATCCATCACATGTATTTAAGTTTCAGGTATTGGAACAGGTATTTGAGAATGAAAGAGGGGGCGATTTGATTAATTGGTCTGAAACCTCAGAGACTAGATGAATCATTAGATTGAGGGCGGACAGAGGCAAGGGACTAAATGACAGAATATCCTTGAAACCTATTTTAAAAAATAGAAGTCCTTTTAGATGAATAATGTTTCATGTATAGGTTATGAATGTTTGTACACATACTGCACATTGCATTACTGCACAATATAATTTATTTTCAGGGGATGTGTGTTTGATGCTTTAGTTGTCTATATATATATATATATATATATATATATATATATATATATATATATGTGTGTGTGTTCAGATATATAATCTGCATTTTTTGCACAATATGGTTTGTTTTTATGAAATATTTGCATATTTTTAGGAAATATATGTATGTGGAATAATAATGATAAAAAGTTTTCATTATGAACATTAGACGTGGATGCTTGGCTAGCAATAGTATATATGTTTCTGTTTCTTTAAGTTGGTAATTAGTGCCATGCAGTGATAGGATGACTGATTTTATGAAATGCTATATTAATTAATGTTTTTAACAGCATTTTATGGTCTGATGAAGTGGTGTGATACAACCACAAAAGCGCTAACCTTTTTGAATTTTAAGCTGTTTGGAAGAGAATAAAACTGTTTTTGAACCTACTATTGGAATTATTTTTTAATTTCTGCCTGTGGTTGGAACGTTGGTCATTTTGAGTGGACTATTTATAGTTGGACCAGTGTTGTGTAGTCCAGCCAGAGCAGAAGTCGTTTAGTACCCCCTCATGTAAATAGATTGTAATGCAGAATATCACACTTAACAATAAAGACCTGTGAACCTCTACATTTAGTATCTGTGTTACATGTCCTATTTCAGTCTGTCTTTGTAGTTCCTCCAAAAACATTCAGGTAGTAACAGAAATATATTCAGCAGCAAAGTGGACATACGTTTTTTTTATTTTACCCTTGAGGCCTTCAGTGCAGATCAGTAATGAATTTCATCCTAGCACTTTTACTGCTTTGGACTACAGCATTTGAACCACTGCATGCTAGAGTATGACAAATCCTTTAATTAGGATGAAACATGTAAGAGTTATGGTTCTGATGTAGTGAGAACTCAGTAAAAACATAGTCTGAAACAGTGTTGCATATCTTGGCCCAAGTAGAAGTCGTATATCCCACAGTAGAGACTGAGTAGTATTCATGTCTCTCGGTGACAGTGCATCACAGTCAGTAGACAGTGTCTATGTCCCCGATGGGAAGAATGTGTCTCCGTTTCTCATAGATGATGGTGTAGCCACTCAGAAAATTGTTATTGTGTGTGTGTGAGGGGGGCTGTGGATTAGTCTCCATGTGCAAGCAGCTGCTTTACAGTCACATGATGACAAATGACCATGATGTGAGGGAAGGACCGCTTTTATATGTAAATCAAGCTGAATATTTCACTCTGGGCAGAATTTATTTGATAAGTCAGACATCTGAAGTGTACCTAGTTAACAGGAATTAATGAGGGAGCAGGTAGTCTGTATGCAAGTAACTTAGTGTCATTTGATTGTAGTTAAAAAGTCACGAGTTGTAGGGGTTATGTATATAAAACTGAATACATTACATTGGTAATATTTCTATTACATCTGAGGTGTATCCAGTGAGAAGGTGGTACCTGGGATCTAGTCTTAGAAAGCACTTGCCCTACTGCTGTTATTAATCAGTTAAATCTCGTGGTTAGAGGAGGAAGTAGTTTATGTGAAAAAAGTTGAAATACACTAAGCAAATTTCTTTCACTTTATTGCAGTAAAACATCAGAGGTGTACTTTGCAAGCAAAATTAGTTATTCTGGTGGAAGTGAGCTTTGAGAAAGCAATTGACACGTGGCATTTGATTACAGATCAGATGAATTGTCATTCTGGATCATCACAGCAATGTCTGTACATGAAATATTTTAGTGTACCACTTTCAGCAGAGTTTCTTTGTGATAAACACAGTGAAATAGAAGTGTACACAGGCAGAAAGTTGTTCATAGATACTTCCTAAGCTTTTGATCTGTAAGGATCTTAAGAAGCCTAGCCTTACAGCCCCATGGCAGTTTTCAGCCCTTTCTTTGTGTGTTTGAATAACCAAGAGGTGGGTAGAACAACAAGGATATGTTGGGATATTTATTTGTTCTATCAGAGGGTGGTGTTTGAAACCTGATTCTCATTAAAAATCATCACAGGTTTTATTTTGTAAACAGTATGTATCTTTTTCACAGTAAGATGACTTGTACCTTGGAAGAAGTTGCTGCTGTTGTTGTTATTATTATTAATGGTGAAATAAGCTGTACACTATTAGAAGGTGTTTATTCTAGGATTATAGTATGCAAAAATACTAAAAGCCTTGATTTGTGATAGTAAGGACAACGCATTCTTTCCTGTTCTCTCAGCTCTCTCATTCTGATATGGCTCAGATAATGAAGAATTCCCTCAAAGCCCAGATTCAGCTGGGGATTTTGCCTTCTGTGACCCACGCTGGATCCGTGAGAGCTCTGACCCTGATACCTCAGCCTCCTCCTCAGATCTGCTTGGCTTCAGCATCACAGGGCTTGGTGGCATCGGATTGTGGCATACTCCCTTCCCCAATTCTGACAGTGTCCCAGACAGGCTTGGCTTTGATTCTGTTGGAGCAGAGCATGTCCCAGATCTGAGGGATCGACAAATCCTTGGATTTGGTGTAGGCTCCAACATTGTCCTCCTTGGAGCCATCCCTTCTTCTGGGGGCCTCACCCTTCTATAGTTTGGGTCCCATGCCCTCTAGCGATGTCAGACCCAGGTGGCCTCTTCTCTTTCTCCCTTAGCTTCGGCCTCTGAGGTGCGGGCGGCAGGCTCCCCCGGCATCCTCGACATTCCAGGTGGCAGAGAAGGCTTTCTTGACACATGAGGAGAAAGTCCTTCCTCCGCCAGGCCCTTCCCAATCCTCTGTGGGTTGAAGCTTTGCTCCTATCCGTCCAATCTATCATTAGCTCATCGCAGGGAGCTTCCAGCCAGCTCCTTAGCAAGGGCTCCTCTGTCTTCCGAGTCCTCCCCCAAGTACCCAATGGAGGAGGTCCCCCAGAAGCATTGATGCAAGTGGAAGCACATCGACTTCCCTCTGGAGTCTTAGACAGAGAACAAGGGTCCCCCAATCTCCAGCCGACAGTATCTCCTTCGAAGATATCTTAGAAATTCTGAAACAAAAGGGTGGATGGTCTTCCCAACCCCTTCTTTAGAAGAGACAGTGTTCCTGCAGCCATTCAAGGTGGGACCATCTGCATCCTGGGTGACCCCTCCAGGGGGCCAACTTATTGACCTCATTGCCCACCAGGCTTGGAAGGAGCCTGACGCCATGGAACCAATTTTGGATCATGTGGATAAGCATCTTAGTCCCCCTCAGGATCGTCCTTTCTGGAGTAAAGGTGTCCCGTTTGATGCCATTGTGGTACCGGGAGCCACCAAGAATGAGCTGGCCAACTAGAGCTGTACTGTCCACTCCCCAAACAGAGAGTCTCAGGCTTTGGACAAACACAGGAGTAAGTGTATGCCTTAGCCACTTTTTCGCTGAGAGCACTGAATTACCTGGCACACTTCACTTGCCTCCAGAGAGACCTGGGGAAGGAACTTTCCACATCTCTGGCACAGTTGCTGCTAGAGGAAAACTTCAAAAAAGGTTTCCACACAACTGAATACTGTGGCTTCGGTTGCTAACTCCTTAATGAGGGTAATCTCCCACATGGCTGAGGGAGCCTCTCGAGTAGCTGGTTCAGGTATAGTCCTCAGGAGACATGCCTGAATGAGACAGTGAAGGTTTGCGGACCCCTTCAAAGCATCATTCATCAATGCCCTCTTTGATGGTTCCTCTTTGTTTTGGACCATTGATAAAGGAGACTTTTACCCACAGTGAACAGGAGGGCAAGACTCTATCTGTCGTAGGGATCAAATTTTCTTCTTCCCAGTGGACATTTTCCAGGAGCCAACGGAGTGGGAAGAAGATGTGGTTCCGCATTTCCTAAGGGGCCTTTCCTGGTTCACAGGATGAATCCTCTTCTAGGGGCAGAGGGAGAGGATTCACTGGTAGACGCTGCCCGAGAGAGAGGGTCCACAGTCCACAGACCCAGGGCTTCAGAGAACCCTTCTCTGACAGGCCCTTTCATCACTCCTGAAGCACTCCTTGACTGTCCTATTCTGGAGTCAGTCAGGGGCAGACCATCCTTGCACTCAACAGTCTGGACAGACCTAACAAATGATGCTTGGGTGTTAAACATTATATCCAGAGACTATTACATTCCCTTTTCCCTTCCTCCTCCCCACACCAGGCAGTGTCTCCCAGACATGCCACCCAGTCAGAGGGAGAATGCCCTCCTAGAAGTACAAAAACTTCTAGACAAGAGAGTCATCCAGCGGGTCCCAACCGAACAATGAGGATGTGGAACTTACACTACTATTTGTTGATAAAGACTAGGGACCTTCTACCCATCCTGGATCTAAGCAGTTTGAATGTGTTTGTGAAGAAGACAAAGTTCCATATGGTTACGGCACAGTCCATTCTGTGGCTCATGCACAAGAGGACTACTGGATGTTCTTGGTGGATCTCCAGGATGCATACTATCATATCTAAAATACACAGGTGCTCCAGGAGATATCTATGCTTCTGTCTAGTGGCCTCAACACGTCTCCCCAGGTTCACCAAATGCATGTCAGTAGTTGCAGCACATCTCCATCTGCAAGGATTCCAGGTGTTTCCCTACCTGGATGATTGGCTGTTAATGGTACCCGCAAGGCATCAACTACTCCGCGTGATTCAGGTGGTGATGCGCCTGTTTCGCTACCTGGGAATCACAGTGAACATGGCAAAATCCAAGATGGTCCTACTCCAGGACATCAAATTCATCAGGACTCAAGTTGAACATGATAATACAAGTTTCAGATCTTCCCCTACAGCAGCAGGTACAATGCCTACTAGACACGCCATCTCCTTCATCTCACCTAGTTCTTATAGCCTTGGGCTCCATGTCTGCTGCCATCCTTCTGGTGCTTCTAGCCAAGTTCTTCATGCAAGTTCTCCAGTGGACTCTGGTGGTTGAGTGGTCCATACAGTGTCAACCCCGAGTTCAAGCTTACTCCACTTTGCAGACGTCACCTTCAAGTGGTGGATGCTCACAGACTATGTTCATTTAGGCAGGCCTTTTGTCATCATCCCCTTCTCCTTCAGTCACAGTGACCATGAACACCTCCCTGTTGGGGTGGGGGGCATTTTCAGGGAAGGACTGTCCAAGACACATGGTCCCCTACAGAGACCAAATTGCACATAAACGTCCTGGTGATGAGGGTGGTCCTCCTTTCTTTGCAAGCCTTTCAGGACTGACTGACTCTGGAGATGATTGCAGTCTTGACAGACAACATGTAAGTGGTATGGTACATCAACAAGCAGTGGGGGGGAACCCAGTCTTACCCGCTCTGCAGAGGCGCCATGAGGGTCTGGGAATGGGTGATTGCTTCAAACCACTTTCTCATTGCAACCCACATCCTGGGAGAGTCCAACATTCTGGTGGACAGTTTGAGCAGGTCCATTTTGAGTCCTCACAAGTGGTCACTGAACCAGTCAGTAGCGAACAAATGAGATTTTCAGCCATTGTTACCAACCTTGCTGCAATCTACTTGCCTCTCCCCAAACAACAAATTCAGCATGTACTTTGCTCTGATCCCCCCTGTGGGGGAGTCACCCAGGGACGCTGTAGTCCATGATTGGCCCCTGGGTCTCCTGTATGCTTATCCCCTGATCCCCAAACTTCTACAGAAAGCCAGCAGTTAGGAGACCAATCTTATCCTTATTGCCCTTCATTGGCCTCATCAGGTATGTTTCCCTTTTCTGTGGTCTTGCAGCAAATATCCTCAATGGATACTGTATCCCAGACAGGATCTCATTTCACATCCAATGGAACGACAAATACCCAGTCTTCCGTCCCTCAAACTAACTGCTTGGTTTCTACACTTAAAGTAATTTTGCTATAAGTCCAGGCTTCCTTCACCTGTCTGCGACATTATTCTTGCCTCCGAAAAGGTATATTGTAGCAAATGGAAAAGGTTTTCCGTCTGGGCTTCACATAGGAATATAGACTACTTTTCAGCCACAGTGTCAGATGTCCTTATGTTTTTGAGATTGCTTTTCCATGAGGGGAGCTAATTTTCCTACAATAAAGGTGTAACTTGCGGCTATCACATATTTCCATTTTTTGAAGGGAGTTTGGTTTCCCTCTACCCTTTCTTTTTTAAAACTATGACATGATGTAAATGAAAAACGACAAACTAAAAAATAGAAAAAGCAAAAACCCACCAGCCGGATATAAAACATAAATTATTTTATTTGAAACAACAAACTTGTAACTAAACAAACTTAAAATAGGCAATCGAATAACTTCACATACACAAACGATAAACCATAAGCGTTTTCGTTTAAACTTCATCAGATAATCAGTTAAATTACATCACTTCCTTATATAACCTTCTAATTTTTCAAAAAATCCCGCTCACATGACTTCTACAACTCTGGCATGCCCAATAATGAAAAAAATGACTATTTGAAAATATTTTGATTTGTCCCACATATCTATTATTATAAATTCTTATATTGCATTAAGAATTATAATTCTTCTTTTAACATTTATACATACTTAAAATAACTGATACTATTAATATATACTATTAAATAAATTATATAAAATCACTATAAACATTACATATGGTATCAGCCTACTTGGAAACAATAATAAATAAATTTAATATACACTACTATTTCATTTATATTATAAAACCTTCTTAAATTATTAATTAAATATATTAATACTTTCATTATATAAAAAAATTAAAAACATAATTTTTACCATTCTAGAAATCTATAAAACATATTAAATGGTATTAAATCTGTAACCTTATATTTATATTGTATATTAGATATATTTCAACCATTTCCTTTAGTTTTCATTCATTATCTAAAAAAAACTCCACCTATTTTAATTAATATATATATTTATATATATATATATATATATATATATATATATATATATATATATATATATTATTACTGATATTAACTAAAAAGCATACATTTTATAATAACCATTGTTGAGGAGGTTCATATAATTCCCTACTTAATTTTTAATTTTCTTTCTATTCAATGCTTTTAATTTAAGTATTGGTGCTATAGAACTTCTTTCGTTAATACCAGGCCATGTGTCTGCCTGTAGTTTAATTTGCCATTGTAATTCTTTTTGTTCAAGTATTAAATTCCGTGGAGTCTTGTCTTTTTTATCTCTACTTGATCAATAACAATAAAATAAAACTGATTACTATATTCATTAATATGCTTCGCTAGAGCATTGTTCGTTTTATTTTTCTTTATTGCATACTCATGTTCATAAATTCTTTGAGATAAGACTCTCTCCGTTTTGCCTACATAAAATGAGGCACATGAATCACATATGGCTAAATAAACTACGGCTTTTGACTTGCAATTATATTTATTTTTTAAAAAATATTTTTTATTTCTTACATAAAAACTCTGTCCTAAATAAATTTTATGGCACCAGTTACAAGCACCACACTTATGCATTCCATCGATTTTTTGTTGTTTGTATTTTGAATATTTAATTTTAATAAATCTTTAAAACTTTTCCCTTTTCTATATAGAATTTTAGGGAACTCATTTAGATGTTTTTTACACTGGGGGTCATCCATTAAAATCCCCCAGTTATTCATGAATATTTCCCTTATAATTTGATGTTCCTGCATGAAAGTGATAACCAATGCTTTTGTAAATTGGCTATCATTTTCATTTTGCTGTCCTAAACTGTTAATAGATATAGGGTTTTCTATAATATCTCCTTTAACAGTAGTTATTGTATTTAAATCTCCATTATCAAGGGTATTAAACGTCATATTAGGCCCCTTTAAAATTGGGCAAAAATGACCATTTATTCTCTTTTGTGTTACTTCAATGATCAATTTATCAATTAATACAGGTGGATAATTTTTATTAATAAACATACTTCGTAAAAAGTTGCACTCAATTTGAAATTCTGCAAAATTAGTAATCATTCGGGCAGCTCTTACAAGTTGCCCTTTTATAACTGATTTTTTCTGATGTTCTGGGTGTGCACTACTATAATGGAGAAAACTATTGGAATACGATTCTTTTCTATGGATTAATGAAATGTACGTTTTATTTTCATGATCTTTAACCAAATTAATATCCAAATAATTAATATTATTATTATTTATATTCCATGTAAACTTAAAAAATGAAGTGGTTTCATTAATATAAGCTAAAAATTCATTTAAAATATCTAAATTACTATTCCAAATAAGGCTGATATCATCTTGAAAGCGGTGATAAGATTTAATAAATACGTAATATTTACTATTAAAAAATATACTTTTTCTCCCAAAATTCCATAACTAAATTTGCGTATGTGCCTCCACATGGTGACCCCATGGCTATTCCATTTCTTTGAATATAATATTTATTATTAAAAATAATATAATTATTTAAAATTAATTCTAAAAGTTCAGTGATTAAAATTAATCAATTCTTGTTTAATAGAATATTGAAATAAAATTTCCCCTATCCAATCAAGGCCTATATTTTGAGGGATCACCGTGTAGAGGTCACATACGTCTGTAGTAACCAAAATGTCCTGATTATCAAATTCTATATCATTCATGTGTTCTAAGAATGTCCATGAGTCTTTACAAATATATTTTTCTTAACAATCTTTTTTAACTCATAATCGACATACTTAGCACATGCTGAGGTAATGGAATCTCTTCCATCTACCAACGGGCGCATGGGAGGATCAAGAAACTTTTTATGGATTTTTGGATTTCCAAAAAAAAAGGAATTCTGGGCATTATAATATTTAAATAATTATATAAATCTATATCAACCGCCTTTCTAAAAACATATCATTGATTTGTATATAAATTTTCTTATAAGCAGAATTTAATGATACTTATTCATATGTATCAGTTTTTACAATTGCTTCCATTTTTTGATTATACATTTCATTATTCATAATCACAGCACCCCCTCCCTTATCTGGCTTCATAATTCTAATATTTTCTTTTTGTAAAGCCTTTAAAATGTTTTGTTCATCTACACTTACATTTGAGGGATATTCTATTCTTTTATTCCATTTATCTAAATTCTTTAACTGATTTTCACACATCTTCTTATATAATATTAACTTAGGATGCAAGGGAGGGTTAAAGGTGCTGGTAATATTAAACTTCCGTGCCTCATTATATACGGTATCTTGGTAAATCAAAGACAAATTAATTTTTCTTAAAAACAACTTCATATCTATCATAACAGACGTAAAATCAAATGCATTTGATGGGACAAAAGTATACCCCTTTGATAATAAATTTGCCACATCTTGATTCACTTCAATATTAGAAAAATGAAACACTTTAAAGTCCCCGACATTATTCACAGTGATATGTTTCAATGCATTCTCAGGTAGTCCATAATGACAAGTTTGTAACTCTAATTGATTGGCATCTCTGTCCAAGTCAACCAACTTATTACAGTCTATGTTCTCCATTGTTTGTCTTTTGGCCTGGCGCCTTGAAACCCCACTGCTTGATAACTTGGATAGGGGGGTTTATTTTTAAGTCTTTCAGAGCGCCTTAATTCAGGAAATTCTTCATTATAGGCAAAGTCATTATGCTGTCCAATGTCATTATGGTCTTGTACAGCAATATTTATTTTATTATTGTCATTGTAAGCATAGTTTTTATTTCTTCTGTTTTGTCCACCTGGATGCCTGGGATATGCCAGTCCATTAGCATATTGGTTGATGTCTCTTTCCAATTTATTCATTTTCCCACTCTTCAGTTTACTGATATACTGTTCAATACTATTTTATATCCTCAGCATATCATATTGAGTAGTATCAAATGAAATATCAGCTCGAATGGTATTATCAAGTTGATCTAATTCTACTATGAGCTGATCTATAACTATTTGATTATACTTAATTAGCACTTCTAACAAATCTTTACCACTTTTATCGAATAACTGAAGTAATTCAATATGCATTGGTGAATTGTATACCAAACCAGTAGGGTACCGCCAAAGGCGCAACCCTTTTGGTATTATATTATGCTTTATACACTCTTTTAAATAAGCGTTCTCTAGTTGGAGCTTCCTACATTTCATTAATTTTGCATCATAGTCATTTAGCTTAAAGAAGGTATTAACGAAAGAAGTTCTATAGCACCAGTACTTAAATTAAAAGCATTGAATAGAAAGAAAATTAAAAATTAAGTAGTGAATTATGAACCTCCTCAACAATGGTTATTATAAAATTTATGCTTTTTAGTTAATATCAATAATAATACATATATATTAATTAAAATAGGTGGAGATTTTTTTAGATAATGGATGAAAACTAAAGGAAATGGTTGAAATATATCTAATATATAATATAAATATAAGGTTACAGATTTAATATTATTTAATATGTTTTATAGATTTCTAGAATTGTAAAAATAAGTTTTTTTGTAAAATTATGTATTTATATGTTTTTCATTTTTTTATATAATGAAAGTATTAATATATTTAATTAATAATTTAAGAAGGTTTTAGAATATAAATGAAATAGTAGTATATATTAAATGTATTTATTATTGTTTCCAAGTAGGCTGATACCATATGTAATGTTTATAGTGATTTTATATAATTTATTTAATAGTATATATTAATAGCATCAGTTATTTTAAGTATGCATAAATGTTAAAAGAAGAATTATAATTCATAATGCAATATAAGAATTTATAATAATAGATATGTGGGACAAATCAAAATATTTTCAAATAGTCATTTTTTCATTATTGGGCATGCCCAAGTTGTATAAGTCATGTGAGTGGGATTTTTTGAAAAATTAGAAGGTTATATAAGGAAGTGATGTAATTTAACTGATTATCTGATGAAGTTTAAAACTTTTTAAACGAAAGCGCTTATGGTTTATCGTTTGTGTATGTGAAGTTATTCGATTGCCTATTTTAAGTTTGTTTAGTTACAAGTTCGTTGTTTCAAATAAAATAATTTACGTTTTATATCCGGCTGGTGGCTTTTCACTTTTTCTATTTTTTTCAAATTGTCAGGCATTCTTAAAAGGGTTTTTTCACCTAAGACCTCCAATCAAGGACCCTTCTCCCCCTTGGGATCTTATTTTAGTGCTCCAAGGTCTCACCCAGAAACCCTTAGAATCTGCTAATTCTTGCGAGCTGAAGTACTTGTCATGGAAAACAGCTTTTCTTGTGGCTATTATGTCAGCCAGATAAGTTTCAGAATTGCAGACTCGGTCTTCTCAACCACCATACATAACCTTTTTCAAGGATAGAATTTCTCTTAGGACAAATCCTTCCTTCATTCCAAAGGTAACTTTGGAGGCGAACATGAACCAGACCATTCATTTACCTGTGTTCTTTCCCAATTACTCCAATAAAGGTGAATACTTGTTACATTCTTTTGATGTTCACAGGCAGTTACGTTTAAACCTACATAGAAGCAGACCTCATGAAAGGTCAGAGCAATTGTTCATTGCCTTTTCGCCATACAGGTTGGGTCAGGCTGTCTCTAAGATTACATTAGCTAAATGGATTACAGAATGTATTTCCACAGTTTTTTCCAACAAAGCAAGTAACTTCCCCGGCCAGTTAAAGCCCATTCCACTAGATCGATGTCGACCTCTTCAGGTTTTTCTGCTAGAATGCCAATTGATGAAATCTGTGCTGAAGCTGCTTGTTCCACAGCCCATACGTTTGTGTCTTATTACAAAATGGACATCATTTACAGGAACAGAGCCTCCTTTGGTTCAGCGGTGCTCAGGCATATCTTTCCTTGAGGTCCTCCCAGGGTTTATGTAGCTGGGGACTCTGACCTATTTGTGATGCATAATGAAATGGACAACATCAGATTAGAAGTTATGTACTTACCAAAACTTGGTATCTGTGTTATCAAATTTCATTATGCATCACATCCCACCCTCCTTCCCCCTTCCTTGTGCAGCTGAGAGCTGTTTAGATGATTACGGAACCCACTGATTCCTAGTTTGGACTCTAGTAGGTCTTTTGCTCTGTATTTCTATTATCTCTGAGATAACTGTCTTGAGGAAAAGGCAGCAAACTCGATCTGAGGGTTTGAGGAGGAGTGAGGCATCAGGGAGAGGGAGGAGTTTGAGGCTCAGATCGTATGTCTGAGAAATGGCTGGCTTGGATCCGAGGACGGATTTGAAGACCCATTCATGATGCATAATGAAATTGGACAACACAGATACCAAGTTATGGTAAGTGCATAACTTCTCTTCTCTTACCCGTGTCATCTCGACGGATTTGAAGACCCATTCATGATGCATAATGAAATTGGACAACACAGATACCAAGTTATGGTAAGTGCATAACTTCTATTCTCTTACCCGTGTCATCTCCAGCAAATGCTGTCTACCTGTTGTAAAATTCTCTGAAGTGTACTGAATTACTTTGTTATTGGGGTTGTGTAACATAACTATTGTGATTTTTCATCAGTTAGAATTTGGCAGCCTGAAAATGTTCTTTAGGGTTAGGTCATGGCAGATTTATTACATTTTTGACAGGGGAAGCTGCTGTTTAGATGTGTACATAAAAGGACAACATAAGTGCAGTTTATAGTCAAACACTGAGAGCATGTGACAAGAAAAATAACCAGAGATCCTATAGTGGTATTAGAGATATTTTGGAAATGTTATGAACATTTGTTTAAAGTAAAGGAATGAGAAAACCAATAAAAGGCACAAATGGAATGGAAGACTTGATCATCTCAAAGATATAGGGAGATGAAGCTCAGCAATGGTTAAGAGACACGGAGTTTATATAAACACAGTTTTGTACTAGTGTTTCCAGGAACAGATAGTATTTTTGTAGAAATTTGGAAGTTTGGAAGATAGAAAGTGGTAAAGTTCCAGAAGGTTTTGTTTAGCATTTTTTTTTGGGGGGAGGGGGTACCAGTATCCTGGAAGAAAGCTGTGATGGCTGTGTTTTCCAAGTAGGGTAAAGACCCTTTGGATCTGGCATTGTATAGACCCATTTCAGTTTTAAATCATAATTATTGTTTGTTTCTACTGTATAAGATAATGGCACAGTGTTACCAGCTTTGATCAATATGGATTGTTGTGGTTGTGTTGAGTGGTGGCAAACATTTTACATTATTGACAGAACAGTGATGATCCATGAGGGAAGTATTTAGATAATGTGGATCAAAGAGGATTCTGTTGTGGTTATTAAGGATGTAGAGGAAGAAACCAAACAAAAGATAATAAAACAATTGAGAAGCTGCACATTCTTGATTATGGATATGTATAGTAAGGTACACACAGTGAAAATGTTTTTACTCCTCTTAATCTTGTATACAGGCTAGGAATATTGCTGTCAGCCAGAGGAGAAGTTGTGGATGATATTTATAAAGCGATGAAGGAGTTTATTTTGAGGTGGAGAGGGCGAGAGTTAAGTGGGGTAAGTTGATTCTCTCTATAGAACAAGGTTGTTTATTGTTGCTTGATGTAAAGGAGTACTTTAAAGTTATGCAGTTAAGGCTTGTATATGTAACTCAAGCAGAAGGTCAAAGTGGAAAAGGTTGAAGAAGCATGGAAGAGTTCAAGAGATAGACCAGGCTTTTAGATGCAAGTCCTTAAGGAAAATGGCAACTGTACAAAATATTATATTCATAAGGTAGTAGAAGGTGTTCTAAAAACTAAGCCAGTGGGAGAATAGAAAAAGGAGATGTTAACAATAGGCATGTCTGGTAGTAGGGGATATAGAATATTGGCAACAGTGGAAATTAGCCAAGGAAACCAAGGTATTGAGTGCAAATAACTAGGGAGAGAAAGGTAATATAGAGGGAGGAGGAGGAAGTTAGAGACTGCCTTCACTTTCAGAAGTTGATAACTGAGTATAAGCAAAGAGAAAGGGGTAGGGGAGTTCTAACATATAGGCCATCTCTGTTAGAATTCTTACTTGAGTGTAGAACAGAAGCTGTCATTAAAAAGAGATGATAGGGTACATCAGAACCCATCAGAGATTAGAAAAGACTGGGAAAATAGAATGAAAAGGCAACTTACAAAGGAACAATAGAGGTTTTGTAAGGCTCCCTAGTATGCAACAAAGTCCAGAAGGTTTAGGATTTTTGCACAGAAGTTTTGGCTTAGGTATTTTTATATCCTGTGTAGTCTTCAAAGTATTTTGTTTTTCTTTATGTAGATAAATGCTGGAGGTGTGATGAGGAAAATATGTAACTGGGAGCATGGTTTTTTTTTTGGGGGGGGGGGTGTAACAAGTTGGCAGGTTTTACAAATTCCCTACAGACTACTTTGACAGAAATTATGGGAGAAACAAATGGCTGTAAATAGGGAAATTATTCTTTTGAGATGGAAAATAGGATCTGAATTGTCTAGGTATAGTAAGGTTCTTATTAATTTTAATGGTATTGGCTGCTAAAAAAGCAATTACTAGAAAATGGAAATCAAGATCTAGTCCCAACATCAAGGAAGTTCTGGCTGTTATAAAGGCAGTAAAAGAACTGGAGATTGGAACATTAGAAAAGGAAAGGAGCAAATTGCATAGAGATGAATGGATCTTGCAGGAAAGATACATACAGAATAATAATGAAGAGCTGTGAGGTATTAAGCAAGTTACGTAATGTTGAAGTGAATGGAAATTAGTAAAAAGCAAACCATTATGTATGCTTCATGGCAATAATAATGGAAACTTATTAAAGTTTGTTTTAAATAATACCATGTTGCAGATTAAATAGTAATAATTTAATAAAGTTAAGGAAGTAGTGCAGTTTATAACTAAATATTCAAGTATGTTGACTAGAAAGCTTTACTAGTAAAGATGCCAACACAGAAATTCCTTGTATAATCGTCTGTTGAGCTACATATAAAACCTTAAGGAAAGAGTAACAGTTTTAGGGGCAGGGTGTATAACGCAGTCCAAATCTTCTGAGATTTATTAAGAAATTTCAAGGAATGATTGAGCTATGACCTCCCATATGTAGGTACTAATACAGGCTTTGATGCATTTCACAATGACAGTGTAACCAAATAGCATCATACTTTTTCCCCCATTTTGGTTTAGATGTTTGACTAGCCTTTGGGTTGGCAAATGCAATGCACATCCAGTATACAAGTCAAAGCTTTGCTTAGAAGTCAGAACAACAGTTGGTGGGATTTTGTTGAGACTTAAGCTTGGTGGCCTGTTTTAAATAACGGGTGATGTCTTTCCATATAATTGTTCCAGCACTCTTTACTGAAAGGAACTCCTGCCAAGGATAGCCCAACATCTGGCCAGTATACTAAGGCCTTTAGATTTTGTAGGCACTGTGCGTCACATGTATGATCCCTGCCTAGGGCATAAAGGTGACATGTAAGACCAAATACTCAGTTCTTTGCCACCAGTCTGAATGCCATTATTGAACATTGGTCTGAACACCCTTCTGCTATTCTGGTTACCAAGCCATCTTCAGATAATGGCCCATTGGGATTTCTTCTCTGTTTTTTTCTCAGTTTTGTTGTTAGTTGTGTTCATGTCATCCAAGAATGAAAAATGTCAGTGCGGAAGGCAGATTCCCAATAAAAACCATCACAACCAGTGTCTTTTCTTGCCTAAGTACTTCCCATAACCATGTGCAGTGATCTGCCTGTCAAGCTTTTCTCTCCAAGACTCTCCATAGTCACTTAGGGGATCTCTCATCTATCTTTACCTATTCACTCTTCAAATGACACTGTGAGTGATAGCGTTTTGATCCCTTTTAGGCACTTGTTTTCTGAGGATGTGCTTAAGATTTTGCAGAATGCCAGGAAACGCACTACTAGAAAATCATGTACATCTAAATAGAAAAGATTTTCTGTTTGGTTCTTCTCTTGCCATCAGGATCCCTTTTCGATTGGGGTTCCTTGGTTCTCTGTTTTGTGTGATCTGCTTCATGCTGGCTTGGCATAGTCTTCAGTTAAAGCTTACTTAGCAGCAATCTCTGCTTTCCTGCCTGTGAATCCCCCTTTGGCCTCTCAGTTTGAGGTCAAGCAATTTCTTAAAGGCTTCCTTCATATCGGACTCCCAAGAAAGCCTATTCCACCTTCTTGTGACCTCAGTTATGTACTTAAAAATTGACTTGGGATCCTTTTGAACCTGCTAGTTCAGATTCATTGCAAACTTTGTACTTGGAAGACTGTTCGGTTGTTGACTCTTACTTCTGCCAAAAGAGTGTCTGAACGTCAGGCTGTTATGGCTGTTCCTCTTTTTTTACCCTTTCAAAGAGATAGGGTGTATCTTCTTACCAGTTCTCCTTTTATCCCCAAGGTAGTTAATGAGTTGTCCCTTTATCAGTCTGTTCTACTCCCTTCCTTTTTTTCCTTCTCCACAGTCTACCAGTGAGATGGTTCTTCACACCTTGGACCTGCATAGGCAGCTCTGAAATTATTTGGATAAAACAAAGGTTATTCACAAGTCTGAGCTACTTTTTGTTTCCTTTCATTCCAGGACTTTAGGTCTGGGCGTTTTCAAGAAAACCATCTCCTCTTTGATCTCTAAGGCCATTTCCTTTTGTTCTTTTTAGAGCAAATGCCTTTCTTCGTCTCTAAAGGTACATTTTACTAGGGTGGTTGCCTTTTTCTGGTGCCTTTTTCAAGGGCTTGGACAACAATTCCATCACTAAAGCTGCTACTTGTTCTTCTTCGTACTTACTAAGCATTATAAATTGCATGTTGTTTCCAAGGCAGGGCAGATTTTGCCTAGTTATTCTGCATGGGTTTTTAGAGTGCTGTTCCATGCCTTCCTCTTCCCAGTCATCTTTTTGGTTCTTGTACTCTACCTTCAGTGAAGAATACTAAAACAGTGATATGGAAGGACATAATTACAGTTGTGTAAAATCTTACAATAAAAGTACATGTGCTTCTTTTCACTGTTAACAGTATTCCATCCCTCCTTCCTTCATCTGTGTAATAGCTCTTTGTCCTGGTTTGAGGGGCTGTCATAGGTTCATAGGTTCATAGGTTCATACTAGGCTATCTGCCCGAGGGCATTTACAAGCCTAGCCCATAGTTTTGTGGCTTACGCCACCCCTTTAGTATGGGGAACTATACCCATTATTTTGCTGTGCCTCTGTTGAGCAGTGACACTGAGGTAATCCCTGGGGTATATCTGCGATCTCCCATCCATTGGTCAAGATTTCTCTTGAACAAGGCCAGTGAGGTGCTCTGCCTCACATATACCGGGATGTTATTCCACAGCATAGGGAGTCTTTGGGTGATGAATCTATCCCTCCAGCACGTCCTATTAATAGCCGTGTCGAGGTTTAAGTCTCCCGCCCTTGTGGCTCTGATGGATCTAGATTTTTTGAGGTGAAGCATATTCATCAAATCTGGGTTTGACATGGCCTTGTATGTTAGGCAAAGGTCACCTCTGAGCAAGCGGTGCGACTGAATAGAGCTGGAGTTCTTTCAGTTGGGCAGCATAGGACAGATGTTTGAGACCCTTTATCCTTTTGGTGAGGAACTTTTGTGGCCTCTCCAGCTGCTGCAAGTGTCGGGTCAGATACATTCCGAATGGGGCATTGTACTCAATCATTGGTCTGATGAGTGATGAGTATAGGGAGACTATGACCTCCCTTGATCTAGATGAGAATCCCTTCATGATAAGGTGGGCAATGTAGAAGGTCTTCCTAACTACTTTAGCTACATGGGTGTCGAATGACAGACTACTATCAACCTGGGTCCCCAGGTCCCTGATAACTTCTTCTGTACTCAGTGGATTGCCACCTATTTGGTAGCTAGGGGTAACCTTGTTTTTCCCGAAGGGTATGACTATGCATTTTTGGCATTTAACTTTAGGCCATGGCTCTGGCACCAGTTATCCGTTTCTGTGAGACCCTTCTGAAGGATATCTGTGTCAGATGTGTTTTCTACTATGGCCCAGTTTGCAGTCATCTGCAAACTTTGTCAGCCATAACCCTCCTGTGTTTGCTTGTACTTCAGAAAAGTAGATGCCAAACAAGAGTGGGCCCAGGACTGAGCCCTGTGGTACACCACTTGTGACAGGCTTTGAGTCTGACATGGCGCCAGCAACTCTGACCCTGTGGGTTCTGTCACTCAGCCAGTTTGCAACCCATCTTGTGATGTATGGGTTAACATTTAAGCTGATGAGTTTTTCAATGATACCTGAGTGGGGTATTGTATCAAAGGCCTTCGCCAGATCGAGGTAGGCTGTATGGACTGCCTTTCCCTCATCAATGGCTTTGGTGACTGTTTCAAAAAGTCAACCAAGTTTAGAAGGCATGATCTGCCTTTGACAAAGCCAAACTGGGATGGATCCAAAGTCTGCAAATTCCCTATGTCTTTATTTATGAGGTCCATTATGATCCTCTCCATGGCTTTGCAGATAAGGCTTGTCAAGCTAATGGGCGGTAATTTCCAGGGTCGGTGGAGGCACCGCCTTTGTGAAGTGGGACCACAGTTGCAGTGCGCCACTCCTGGGTGCGTATCCAGAGGTAAGACTATGATTAAACAGCTGTCCTAGCTGTGGGTTTAATTCCTCGTTGAGTTCGTGGAGCACACAGCCGGGGACACCATCAGGTCCCATGGATGCTGTGTTTTTGCTTTGGAGAGAGCAGTTCTCACTTGGGCGTTGGAGATGTTTGGGGGCTGCAATCGCTTGGTATAGATATCTCTCCTTTTGGGGAGGGGGAGTTTGCACTGAACCTGTCAGCCAGTATGTTGGCAATGTCTGTAGGATCAGTAATCTTCACATCATTTTGAACTAGTTCTGAGCATATCTGGGAGTTTCCTCCCAGGTTTCTAACATAGCTAAAGAAGGCCTTATGATTGTCTTTTGAGTCTTTAGCTATTTTTCTCTCAAAATTTGCTTTGGATGATTTTATGAGAGCTCTTAGTTTTTTACTTATAGTGATCAAGGGTGTCTTACCTTTTAAGGATTTTGCTCTAAATTGTAGTAGCTTCCTCCTTTTGTTGTAGAGTTTGTTTATGGCTGGGGTCCACCAGAGTGGACGCTTGCCTTTGGTACAAAGAGTCTTTGTTTTGCTTGGGATTGCCTTATCCATGCAGTCCTGCAGGTGCTGGTAGAAGGCATTTGTAAGTGATTCAGCGGCTTGAGTACTGTTTTCCGTCGGCTCGGGGGCCTTAAAGGAGACCACACTAGTCTTTAGAAGTGTGAAGTCGGCTTTCGAGAAGTTCTTTACTGTGGTCTTTTTTATTTCAGGTGGGGTGGGATGAGGACCTCCAGCGAGATTAGTTTATGATCTGATCTCACCAGTGAGGGGTATACTTCGGTGTTGAACATTGTGCTCCCATGTTCGTGATGATGAGATCAAGTATGTTTTCTCCTCTTGTGGGATGGTGACTAGTTGTTCCATGGCATTTGAGTTTATGAATTCCAGGAACTTTTGGGCTAGGGTGTTTGGGCTTGAGTAGTGTTCCCAGTCTATATTAGGGTAATTGAAGTCACCTAGTATGATGGTGTTTGGTGATACATTTATCCCTCTAGTGTTTTCAGGAAGGCCATGTGAGGTTCCTGAGTTTGTGAGGGTGGCCTGTAACATGCTACAATTTGCAGAGCAGTCTTGCCTATGGTTAATTGCACCTGGATGGTCTCCGATGCATCGTGCGTTGCCACCAGTCTTGAGGTGTGGGTGTCTTTGATGAATATGGATACCCCCTCCTTTCTTGGTATTGTCCGGATTTTGGGGCGGAACGCATGATAAGAGGTAAAACCTGATAGTGCTGGGGTGCTCTCAGGAGCCTTGAACCAGGTTTCTGTCACTGCACAGACATCGATGTTCTCCATACTGAGAAGGGCCTCGAGTTCGTGCATTTTGAGATTTAGACTTCTGGCATTGAGCAGCATTACCCTTAGTTTTTTTCCTTTTTTGTGTTCTAGGGTGGTAGGTTTAGAATTTGAGCCTTGCCTAAAAAGGCACTATGGGGTGGCAAGAGCCTTTGCCAATATCCGGAATCCCAGGGTGACAGGTGCAAGCCGTCCCTTGCGAAGCAGCGTGGCTTGTCCAGCATGTCATCCCAGGCAGACAGACATTGGATCCCCTTTGAATGACACCAGAGTTTAAGCCAATTGTTAAAGCTGATCATCTTATCTCTGTATTGTGGCATCATTCTTGGTGAAGGTAGGATACTGCTCAAGGTCAGGGTCATACCTGCCTGGGCTACATAATCAGAGAGCTCCTCAATGTCTCTTTTCATGTAGTCCAAGGAGGTGCGTCTGAGGTCGTTTACACCAGCGTGGACAATGACTGAGTCATATTTGTACCTGCTGTTGAGAGACCTGAGTGCTTGCGTTATGTGGCGGATTCTAGCGCCCGACAGGCAGCTTACTGTGACCTTCTCCTTACTCAGTCTGGTGAGCGGGACGTCAGTGTGTCTGACTATGGAGTCACCAATGACTAGTGTGTCTGGCATTGTGTTTGGCCTTAAGGGCTGTGACTGTTTGACACTCTGACTGTGAGGTCTATGTGTTGCGGGTGTTGTGTTCTGAGGTGGTGGTTGTTTGGGTGTCTGCTTTGGTGGCCTCTGCTGTTTTGGTAGATTTTTGATCAGAGCCCGCGAGTATGTCTTTGTGTGTTTATGTGTATGATTTGAGGATGTGATGGTACTATGTGAGACTGGGTCTATAGTGTGTGTGGTAACCTTCTCCTCCTGACTGGTCTTGCCAGTCCTATGTTGAGAGAGCTCAGCCACCAGTTTGGCCGTATAGTTGCATCTCTCGCATGTATTTGTGTTTTGTGGGAGGAGGAGAGGGTTGTCTGTGTACATGAGGCAATTGTAACATTGCCTCAATATTCCCAGGTTCACCAGCTGAGCAGGAGAGGACACTAGCAACTGATCCCTCGACATGCTAGAAGGACTAGACAAAAACTTTAAAAGAGATTCCGGGGACGTGAGTGACCGAGAAATGGGGGTTTGCCTTTTTGGGGTGCTATCTATAAGAGTGCCGTATCAAGGTAATAAGTACTGTAGGAGCAAGTGCTAGGTTTAACAGATAGAGAAAAGTCTACTTGGAGTCAAGTAGAGATGATCTTTTTAGGTATTAGAGAAAGTGCTAGTAACAGGGATGCTTAAAGGTAAGATTGAAAGAATGCACTCTGCAGTGTGCACTAGAGAAGTTAGATATGAAAGTAGGTAACTTGAGTTTTACCTGTTTAAAAAGTTAAGGTTTAGTGGAGAGTTACTATTTTTAAAACAGCAAGATGGACTGAAAGGGGTGGTTACTTTTGTATTTTGGTACTATGAAATACTGTAGGATGGCCAATAAATTTAAATAATTGAAGGGTGGGATTTCAAAAGTGATGGTTTTGTGATTACTCACATAAGCCAGTGAAAGTAGAGAGAAATGAGATATATGGTCAGATTAACATAAGAGGCGGGCAACTAGAAAGACAGTGGTATTTAACAAGACAACTTAAATGGGTGGGAGGGAGGGAAAAATTCTGCCTGACTCAGAACAGAGAGAGCTGTGGTCTCTTTTGAAGTTTTAATATGCTGTTAAACAGAATGCAAGCAAAACACAAGGTAAAGAAAACAAACTACAGTATTCAAAATATAGAAAGGCAATACAGAAATACAAAAAATAACAGCAAACTAACCTTTCCTTCACAGCAAAGTGTAGCAGAGTCTGGATGAGCCTTTCTGGTAAAGCTCTGAAATGTTTTAGTTTACTCCTTAAATAGAAATTTTAGTTCCTAGCTCCACCCCCTCTGTTAACAAGTGATTAACCTTAAGTGACCTTTTCTGTCTTATGAATGAGTCCTTAATTAATCAGTTCTTATTTCTGCCTGACTCAAAACAGAGAGAGCTGTGGTCTCTTTTGAAGTTTTTCCCTTCCTTTCACTTCCTGTCACTTCCTTTCCCTTTAAGCATTTTTCTTCTGGGTGTGCACAATCCTCTTTGTCCTTAAGGCTGCTTTGTTCCTCCTGGGATAATTCATTTCTTAGTATCTGTGTCTGTATATCATATGTATACCCTGCACTCTACTCAGACAGTGTATATGGGATGTATGGTGTCTACTGGCCAGATGGACTCCTTTGCAGGCGATCCTTTCAATGAAGAATACTGCAACAGTGAAAAGGAGGACATCTGTTGATATGGTAAGACTTTACACAACTGTAATTTTTTCTGTCTTTGAAGAAAGATATATAGGCAGTACTGAAAACATGAATAAGAAATATTGCTGTAGTTGCAATGGTTTGACTGTATTAAGATACAGATTTTGTTAAATTATGACTTTTTTAATAATGCTTAGTTAACGTTTTTGTTTAAGCTACTAATTTCATGTATGTCAGGAGCTGTTTGATGTACTAAGAAGCAGGGGGCCACAGCAGGTAGCTTTAATATAGCATTGCTGCTTCACTGTGATTTGATTATCCGGTTTGGTTCTTGGCTGGTGTATCTTCTTTGTGGAGTCTTCATGTCTTCCCTGCGACCATGTTTTTACTTGGTAAATCTGTTCCCACATATAACATAAGTCATTTAATGGGTGAAATGGCATTCTTCCAAATTTGCCTATAGGATGTATCCTGTGATAGGTTGGCACTTTGTTCAGGATTAGCTCATCTGCCTTATACCCATTGAGTGTTGATATAGGCTGCAGCTTCCTTGTGACACTGATTTGGATCAACAGGTAATCAGAGAATAAATGAATGAATAAAAAAATATGCTAATCAGAAGCATAAATTTATTTGTACAATTTTTAAATGCATGATTGCACCTCTGTATGAAAGGAAGAGGGCTGTTAAGTTTATGCTGAAAAGACTAGTGGATGGGATTATTCTAAACAAAAAGAACATCTTGATCTTTTTAAATTGATTTATTTAGTAATGTCAACAGCATCATCTTCTGCAATTACCTACATATACATTGCTAGTGTTGATTCCTGTGGGTGAACTTTATATCTTGCCATTAGTAACATGTTTTTAAAACTAAAATAAAGTGTGGGAAAATCAAAATATTGCACTTTTAGAGTCTGGAATTTGTGCAAGTCTAAAAAAATTACTTGCAAAAGGAGGAAGATTTCCCAGTGATACTGGCACATGTTTTTTGTGTATCTGTGTGTTGGCATGGTTGGTATTGCTGAAAAAATAAATTGGCTGTGCTGCTTTCATGTTTCTTGCCTTTGTTACTGGAAAGTTTAAACAGATTTAATCACGTTTTGGGGACAACATAATTATGCACATTTGGCTTTAGGTTTCTGATCGCTTTTCAGTAGAATGTGTGTTTTCATCTCGGAAGTTTATTTTTGTGGTGCAGGATCGCCTGATGTGTAGTAAAACTAAATGCCTACAATTCGCATCATTTCCCCTTTACATGCATTGTATGACTGTTGTTTGACGAAACATAGAACATGGAAAATTAATTTTAAAGAAGCCGTTTGTTTTATACATTTGTGATATCATTTATTTGTAGTACTATGCTGCTGCTTACTAAAAAGAAGAACCCTGTCTTCAAAAAACATAGTAACTTAGTTTTAATGTTCAGCTATTCACATCTAACAGTGATTAATAGAGCTGAACCTTTATACAAATTTACTTTGTCACACAGGTGAAAAAGTGAAACTTTTGTGTGTCCAGAAAATTGTTTCTGTGTAGGTAGAGAATGTGTACATTTAAATGCTCAGAATTCTCTAGGTAGCACTGTGTGAGACAGTTTTAGACTGTACTAGACATAATATGCTCAGAGTGAAATATTTTCTGCAGCGTATACAACTTTAAGATATGTTAGGGGCTGTTTAACTTTTCTTTGTTCAGGCAGGAGTTCACAGCAGTATTTTAATGGAGAAGTGGTTCTAAAGACTGACAGAGCATGAAGAAGTGTAATAGGTTTGAATTAACCGACAGCTTTGTTTGCAGAATGTAGAGCTGCATTTTTCTCCCAGGTGCTTGTCTGCTCTGCCACCAGTCAGACAGTGGGCCTTCAGTTTTGTCTTTTTGACAAAACTCAGCAATGATTTTTGGCTTATCAGATGTGTGGCCTGTGCCGTTTTCCAATGCATGTGGGCAGATGGTTTCCTCTTACCTTCATTTTTTAATACCTTTATTGAATTATCACTTGTGACAATAGGCAAACTTACATTTATATAAAAGTTATCAAACCATATTAACACATTTACAAATGTTTTACATCACCTATATTGTTAATATGTTCCCTGCAAGTTTAACAAAGTCAACAAAAGTCCAGTCTTTCCGCTTATTATACAGCCTCATTTCACATTTATTCACAAATTTCCATGTTGCTTGGTCTTCCTGTTCCTCTTTCCTTTCAAACTCCAGATTCTGGTTCATTTCCAAGTTACTTCCAATTCTTCTGGTTAACTCATGTGATTTTCTGTGTTTCTCAAGCATTTTCCTGTAGAACAGTGGAAAAGGTTTCACTGGCAGTCTGTCCATGTGCTTCTTCATCAGAAGAATGAGTTCCCTTCTGTTTGATGGCTAACTTTTTGTTGGACAGATGTCTACATGTACTTCTTAGCCTGTTCTACAACAAAAAATGACTATGGTCCTCCAGGAAAAAAATATTCTGAAGATAGATGGAATACAGTAGCTTGAATCTCACACCCGCCTCTTGACATTCTCTGAATACTGAAATAAAGTTGTTCCTCTTCTGTCTGTTGTACAGTGAGTAATCATTTCCACAAACATTCTACCGTTTCCAACTTAGTTTGCCCTTTTGACACAGTTTTGTCAGAATCAACTCTTCATAGGTTCATAGGATGATACAAGGCTATTGGCCCGGAGGCCCTTATAAGCCTAGCCAAGAAGTTTGCCCATATTCCCTCAAGGTTCCCTGTTTATGCTGGTATATTTGCATCTTTACTAGTGAAGGTCTTGGCTGCTTTCTCATGGCCAGATTTGAAGCATAGACAGTGTTCCCTTTCAATTAACAGTTCCTGCTGTGGAATACTAGTCCATTTGCTTATTTGTGCCTTCATAAAATGAATACAGTCTGCTCCTTCTGGTTTCTCTGGTCCAGCAGAAAATCTCACATTTTCCATATGCGCTCTGTCCTCTATTTCTACCATTTTTTGAAACATCTCTTCTTGAGCAGTCTCATACTCAGCCAGCCTTTTGTTCGTTTTGACTTCTGATTTTTGCAGTTTTGTCAGTTCATCTGAATATCTATTTAGAGCTTCCATTTTATTCTAGCCTTTTGTTATTTGAGCTGTGAACTGCTTTTTGCTGAACTGCTGCGGTATTCTTCCCAGTCTGTGTTTTTGCTTAAGCTTTTCTAGATGATTTTCTTTCAGGCTCCCTTAGTTTCCTGTCTGCTGGCATCCAAGCAGTGTACTTACTAGCCAGTAACTGAAATTTACTCAAGTTGACAATATTACTGGCTGCTGTTTCTGTGTTTCTGTTTTCACACTGGGAGAGCTGAAGATAAGCTGTTGAATCAGTGTGCAGTCATCTCGAAAGTCCCCCTTGCCTTCATTTTGTCACTTTTTTTCTAATGTTAACTAGGAGTAAATGTGATTGTGATGTGATTGTGGGAAGAAGATGCCTTATAAAGATCATCACATTTCATGTTCAGTCTGCTTGCAGTCCTGTCAGCTATAAGGAGTGCTGCATTTGTCAGTCATGTGTGCCTAAAACTTTGAGTCACATATCTTCACTCAAAATCTACTTAGAAAACCAGAGACTCAAGAGTTTATATAGAGTAAGATAGCCTCCAGATCTTCCCAGTAGGGTGCCCCTTCAACAGCTGAGAAAGAAAATTAAAAAGTCAAAGCATGAAACTTATGTTTTGTAGCTGGGATGTGATATCTGTGCTGTGGTGCTTGATGAGCCCTCTAACCACTTGGTGTTTTCCACTGTTGCCTGTCTCATGACCCTGTGGGGACTAATAAGGCCCATCATCTTGGCACATACTGCTCAACTGATCAGATGGCTTATTCTCTCTGAGGGAACCGAAAAACATATCTCAGATTTTAGTCCGAGAGGAAGTTTGAAGTACCCTTATTGAGATATGTCAGGGGTTGGATCCTCCCCATTACAACTAGGTTAATGCCCCCAAGAAAAAGAAGCAGAAGACTAAACATACTTTATCATCTGACCCCTCTGTTCCCAGGGATCCACAGAAGGTGTGATATGACTTTTTGCAGGGGGCTTTTTAAGACAATCATGCACCTAAAGCCTCCTCATCTCTTCTCTTCTTCTACTTCTTTCTTCCCTCATAAGAGAGAGTCCTCTTCTGAAGAGGAAGATTTAAAATCCAAGGTAGATTCTCTAACCTTTTCCTCTCAGATTCATTTCTCAGCTAGATTAGAATCAGAGGATGAGGGTACATTGTTTCTAGGCTCCTCTTTTCGTGGAACTTTCTTTCAGAGACTGTGTTGAAGATGGTGCAGCGGTTTCAGTGTGAGGATAAGCAGGTGTCTCGTGCAGAAAAGGTACTACGGCTTGTATAATGGAGATCCCAAGCCTTCTATTAGCACCAGTTATAGACACTTTACTTGGATACCTTTGCCATAGCATCAGTGAACCCAGAAAGCCAACCTCCAGACCCTAAAAATACTGTTAAGTTATATAAGGTTCCAGACATGCATACTTTCCTTTACAAAAATCCTTTTTCAGACCCAGCAGTGTTTTATATAGAATCTGACAAGCTCACCAAGCTGCTTCCCTCTTCTAATGTCTTAGTAAATGATAAAGGTAGTCTGGCTATAGATTGTAGAAAAATAAGTTGTACACTTCAGCTACATTTTCTTTCCGTGGCATAAACTATCAAACCCATATGTTCAGGTATCTTTTATCTTTTTTTGGGAGACATTAATAAATTGCACTCAGACATGCCTGAGTCAGACAGTAAAGTCTCTGTGTTATATTTGCTTAATTCTGCTACCCAAGTAGCTAGACACTCTTGTCAAATGTGTTGGGATGCTGCAGATACAGTAAGGTGATACTCTTAGATGAGGCCCACAGTCTTTACCTGATGATGTCAAATGCAGGAAATACACCTGTAAATAGGGAAAACCTCTTAGGCCCTGCTGCTGAAGTAGTAAAAAAACTGCAGCAGAAAGGTAGAATTGTGCAGGATTTTAAACTGATATTTCTTTTTCCTCTCCCAAAATTCCAGAGAAATTATCCTTCAGTGGCTGACTACTTTTTCAGAAGGTACAGAAACCTCCATAAAAGGGTAAAAGATTGTCCAAAAAGAATTTCCAGGACAACCTTCACAGGACCAGATGGAACCTTTCCAGTCAAGTTAACCAACACACGCAGTTTTCCACGTCACCTTATTCCCTCTCTCTCTCAACACATTTGTAAGGGTGCCAAAATTCAAGATGCTGTCTCTCCAAAGACTGCTTACAATTCTTCCTCAAACTTTTTTGGTTAACTTAGACCTCAGAGATGTGTATTTTCATATTCCCATCTAGCCAGATCACAAAAAATATTTGAAATTTGTGTCTGCTTTGCCCTTTGGTCTTTCTACAGCTCCAAGGGTATTCACCAAATACCTAGCCTGCTTGATAGCTTTCTTCAGGCTACAAGATATCTATGCCTTTCTAGATGACCTTTCCAGGCTTCTTCAAGAGACAAGCTCCTGAATCTCAAGTTCACCATGGACCTTCCTCCCCAACTGGGCTTTACAATAAATTTGAAAAAGTCTTTTGTCCTCTCATCCCAGGATCTGTTTTTTTTCTAGGCTGCTATGTCTGCCACTCTCTTTACAATGGCATTTTTTTCATGAGGACAAGATGCAATTTCTAATTGTTTACTTGTGGTCTCTCCTTCTCCAGGAATTGGTCTTAGCAAGAGAGAGAGAGATGAAGAGCCCTGGGGTATAGGACATCATCCATACAAATTATACATTTTGTCAGACTCCACATAAGGGAGAATCAGTGGTATCATAATCCTGTTTGGGCACAAGCCTACTAACCCCTGAACTTCACAATTCTTATCTTGCCTTTCATAGAGAAGGAATTGCTATGGTGGATCATCCAGGTATCACTCAATACAGGAGTGCCTTCCCTGGTTCCCAACCCTTGCAAGAAGTCATCACAGATGATTCAGATTTGAACCCTGGAAGCAGGTTTAAAGACCAAAAAGTCCAGGGTGTTTGGTTAGGGAAGACAGAAAAAAATAAAACATAAACATCAGAGAAACAAAAGGACTGATCCAGGCCCTTCATTATATACATCTTCTCTGTTTTTCATGAATGCTCTGAATCCTTAAAAATAAGACTGTAATGTGGTGCGTCAACAAAGGGAAGGGCAAAATCTTATCTCTGCAGACTTGCCATGATAGTGTTGAGATAGCCATTCAACACAATCTATTTCTTCATGCAGTGTGCATTCCCTCAGAGATTTTGTTTTATTTTTTTTTAACCTTTTCTGACTGGGTTAGTCCCATTAGGCTAGTGGCCTTTTTCAGTGGCTACTCGAGGTGTTTTTTCTATTACTACTCTTTTCAATAGGTGCTGTGAGATGATCTACATCCATCTGAGCTGCCACCAGCTCAAGCAGAACAGACCTCTGTTTTAATGTCTTACCTGAAGGACTACACACTCAGGAGTACAGCACTCCCTAATGCTGCACCGCAGTGCCAATAATCCAGTAACCTAGAGTGGGAATCACCTGAAGATGAATTCAGTGGAGGACCCTCATGAATGGATGTTGAACAGAGAGATGTTCTTCGTGTTTCACTGTTGCAGTCATCACATTTGGGGTTATCTGCTTGCAGTAGCCCTCAGTCGGCCTGATTATCAAAGTCTTGGGTCCTGCATCGGTTGCTGTCTCATCTTCCATGACATCAGGTAGTCGGGTATAAAGCATGCAGCTGATAACCCCAAATGTGATGACTGCAACAGTAAATACACTCGAACATCTACATTTATGGTAAGTGTACACAACTGTACTGTCTTCCTGCAGATTGTCCAGCAGTTGACAACTCCCCAAATAGATTAAATTTGCATTCTCTCTAAACAGGCACTCGGAATAGCACCATGTCCAGTGGCTTGAAAACCAAACACCATGTTGATCTGGTATAAAAGGAAGTTTCTCTATGTTTTTCCTCCCATTCCTCTTATGCTGAAGGTCCTGCTCAAAGTCATAAAGGACATTGCAAAGATATTGGTGATTCCCTATTGGCCCAGACAAAATTGGTTCTCCCTTCATTTCCACCTGGCCAAGGGCAGTCACCACAAGTTACTCCACAAGATGGATGTGTTCACACAACAGAAGGATACTCTCATTCACCCAGATTTGCAAACCCTAAACCTGGCAGTTTGGGTGATAGGATTCTGATACCATTCAGACACCTTTTTTACGAGAACATGCTTGGAGGTACAACAGGAGACTAGAAAAACTGCTGCAAGAAAGGAGAGTAATTTTTTTATATTGGTATTCCTACTATTCTCTCATATTTGTGTGAGCTGCTCAAATCAGGACTGGCATATTCTTCTGTTAAGACATATTTGTCAACTCCACCTGCTTACCTTTTGGATCCACTTCTTTCTGCACAATTTGACATCAAACAGATTTTGAAAAGTGTCCTTCCAAACAGGCAACTAAGAAAATGTATTCATCTGACTTGAGATTTGTGCAATGTATTGGAGAAGTTTGACACTCTCTCCTTTTGAGCCTACTTTCTCTTTCTTTGTAAAGTTTTGTACCTAGACAACTGTTTTGCTTATAGCCTTTATTTCAGCAAAAAGAGTTGGAGTTACAAGCCTTTGGTTTTCTCCACCTTTTCTCATTCTGCACAAGTGTATGGTATCCCTTAGGGCTAACCCTCACTTTCTGATTAATGTTATCATTGAAATATCACTTACTCACTCTTATCAACTTGCCTACTTTCTTATCCAATATTTAAAACAAATGAGAAATAATTTTGCATTCATAAGACATCTGTAGGCAACACAAGACAGATGTTCTCTTCAAAAAAATAAAACTATCGGAAAATCTGATCCACTGTTTCCTTTCAGGATAAGAAGTTGGGTCATTGTGCCCTGAAACAAACCATGTTTAGTTCCTTGGCTATTTCCTTTTGCTATTCTTTCCATGGGAAATCCCTTCCAGGCCAGGTTAAAGCCCCTTTCGCCAGAGCAGCAGGAGCCTTTTTCAAAGTTCTGGACACAAGATCCATTTTAGGAGAAGCTACCTGGACTTCCTTTCGCACCTTTAAGCAGTGTAAAATTGATGCCTTCTTCAGGACCAGAACTGGTTTTGCCAAATCTGTTCTCCAAAGGATTCTGTATTCCAGTTCCACTACTCTATCTTCCTCCCAGAGACTCAAAAAAAACTTTGCGAATTTTCCCACATGTATTCACTACTGTAACAGTGATCAATGAAGGACATAGTAGAGTTGTGTAAGGACTTAACATAACAGTAGATGCCTGTGTACATCACTGTTGCAGTAATGACACCCTCCCTCCTTTCCCCCTTTTTCTATATTTTTTTCTTCCTTCTGACTGAGGTGGAATTCATGTAAGTTTCCCCTCCTTTTTTCTACTCTGGGGCAAGAAAGTCATGAGGATTTTCCTGGCTGTATCTCTCTTTGTGTGCCATTTTGCATTCTTTTCTTTGGTCATGCGTTAAAAGAACAGCAAAAGACGAAGGTGCCAAAACTTTTGTGTACTGTATGGGCATACAATATCCTTGGCAGGGTACTTCCCATGTGTAAGCAATTCTACAGCAGTGAGTACTCCAGTATGTACTGTTATGCTAAGTTTTGATGCAATGTAGTTTCCTTGTCTGATATCTTAGCATTGTATGCCTATCTCTGTATTGTTAAGATATTCACTCAAGCTTTAATAACAGACTACCATTTTTTTCTTAGTATTGCTTATTTGCATTTACTGTACACGTTACTAAATGCAAGAAAATATATTTACCCCATTCAGACTAATCCTTCCCCCAGATGTGACACCATTGAATGGAGAAGAGAGCACATGCTTAACCAGTGCATTTCTAAATAAGTAATCAATCCTTAGTGGTGAGAAACTGTCACATTTGTAATCTGTGACTTTGTTATATTACCTCTGTATTTTCTAACCTGTGTTTAAATCAAAACAGTGATAGCACATTGTGTCTTGATGAGGGATGACCTGTTTCTACCTCCCCCCAAACCTGTCATCTTGCTTAGGGACCTTTGGTCTTAATTTGGCTATTTGTCTTATAATCCCCATTTCCCCAAAATGACGTACAAAATAAATCACTCTGTTATTGAAGTGTTAAAATGTTACGTTAATTGCAAAACACATTAGTCATATCCCATAGTATGAACACTTAATTTTTCAGACTCGGCACAGGATTGGGTGTTAGTGATACAAAAATTAACATCTGTTGTAGCAAACTGTATCAGTGAGATTAGTAACAACTCTTTGATTAACAAAAGTAAATCATATGACAGTTGCAGGTAATCATTATATAGAATTGACTTTCTTGTTTGATAGTGATCAGAATTTTCCTAATGTCTGCCATATACATTTCCCCCCTTGTAGCTGGTTTCCGTAGACCGGTAGTGCTTTTTGGCCCAATAGCAGATGTTGCAATGGAGAAGCTTGCAGCTGACTTACCTGATCGCTTCCAGGTTGCTAGTAAGTATGTTTTGATGAAACCTATTAACTTTATAACGTGAAAAATAATCTTGGTTTATAACCTTTTTTTTTTTTTTGCTAGTTAATGTCAATGTATGTCTTATTTGTGTCTTGGATTATTTGCTGTGTATATATTTTGCAGAACCAATTGGTATTTTTTCCCAGCAGCTGGTCTGTACTTTGAGCAGGCAACATCAGTTGCACACTGAATTGCAGCTGAGAAAATCTAATTTGGTAGGCACTACCATGAACAGAGTCCTTGAGTGTTGGCTTTCTCCAGGGCTTTTTCTTCCAGTGTGTTTTACCACAGAAGAGAATGCTAAGGTAAGCTGAAAGTAGTGACATGTACCTTCCATTTGTTATATTGCAGCTCTCTGCATCTTTTGACCTTCATTTGTGTCAGTATACAGTTTCTGCTAGGAGTTTGGCAACACAGAAGATCATGACTATGAGGTTAACAGGCTGCTACTTGTAGTCCAAGGTTCGAGTCTCTCAGCTTCCATTAGCTTGTTGTACGTCTCTGAATAAGTCAGTTAACCAGACTGTGTTCTGGGATAGTTGGGACGTTAAACTTGTTTACTATGAAAAATAAGTCCTAAAAACATAAAAGCAACTTTAATTTCTAAAACTGTACTTGCCATACTGTGTAGTTTGATCTTTGATTTCTTCAGCCCATCAGCATATTGCTTTCCGATTTAGAAAAAAAAAAACAAAGCAAGCAGCATTTAAAAAAGTGATAGCTTGGACTGGAAGCCACAGAGCCAGAAACACTGTTATTCAACACAAAGAACGAGAACTAGCTAGACTGTGTATCTGATGTCAGTCTGTAGCCTCTACATTTCAATCTTGTAGTTCAATTTTTTTTTCTCTACATGATTCAGCATACAAAATGCCTTATGCTGTAGCTGTATGATGAAAATGCCAGGTTAGTCTGCCAAAGGATAGATTAGACAGTGGTAAAGTTAAAATTATTTAGGAAATGTCTTTCTCTTACCGGTTGACACGTTATATTTGACTACTGACCACTAGTTTTCTGTTCCAAGGTTATATGGAGAGCTGTGTCTTCAGAGTCAAAGTTATGTCTCGTATATCCTATTTACATGCTATGTATGAAAGTGAAAACAGCTGCATGAAATGCTTGAATTGGCAGTACCATACTAGAAAAAAAACATTAAGTATCTTGGTTACATCAAACACCACTAGTTTCATGTTTGTCATATGCCCTGTTGGTGTGCTTAAGCAAAATATTCAAAGGACTCTGTCATTCATCTATATTATGCATTATCTGTGTATCGGATTGAAGCAAGATATTACTTTTCCATTTGTTAATTTTGATTTATTTTAATGTTTTCTTAGCAGATGTTATGTTGTCCAGATACTGACAAGTGCCTAAAATCATTAGACTTAATTGGAACTGAAGTTTTTTATGCCTGCAATCTTAATTCAAATGTAAGAAAGTATTTTATTTCAGTCTGCAGTATGTTTTCTGGTACACAGTTTGGATTAGATTCAGCTTTGAGTTTTAGATCAAGTAATTTTGGTTGTAAAGGGAAAATGTATACATAATTATATCTACTTCTGTGCAAGATGCCTTCATATAATTAATTTCCTTGTTCAGACCTTTTCTCAGTAGTCTATTTCTGTGTTATGATAGACTACATATACACATCTGTGGTAGTAATGTTGATGGTATAGTGGCATTGTTGCGACATAGCTTTATGTAATTCAGGGCAGTAACTGTAGGTCTGATAAGATGAGGTCCATCTCCTCTAACCTGTAAGGACTCTGCCCTAGACTCTAGGACTGTGTGACATCTGAAGAGTCCCCAGACAGTTGTTCCTCTTTCCTGCTCCAATGATGTATTTGTCCTCCCAGGTTATGCATTCTTTCATTGCCTAGCATCAGATTTGTTTGTGCAGTTGTTCCTCAGCAGTTAGTCTATAAATGTTATTTTTTGTTTCAAAAGTTTTGCTTCTGAGCATTGTCTTTTGTAATGATGACAACAGGAAATTACTTTTGCTGTTTGTCCTTTCATGCATTTTTTATGTACTTTTTTGGACAGATTTCACCTTGTGATCAGTGTACAGACCTAACATTCTCTCCCTGACTGCATAAATTCAAAGCTGCTCTTTATTGCCCTTGTGCCAGGCACATAGATTCATTGGTTCTTACTAGGCTTATGACCCAGAGGGCCTTTCTAAGCCTAGCCAAGTTTTCCTGAAGAAATAATGCTGTCCTGTTTCCAAATAGGACATTGAGGGCCACGCATTTTAAGCTACCTCTGCTTATAAGGGACATGGGTGCCAGGCCTGGTGTAAATGTCCTGTTCCACATCCACTGGTCTAGGTTGTGCTTAAACTGAGTAATACCTGTGGCAGACACTGTCACTACATTATTTGCCTTGGAGAAATTCTTATCTTTCTGAGTTCCTCATCTGTTGGGCTGCTAGGAAATGGAGGAAAAAAAGTTAACTGTGTATTCTGATGCACATTGCCATCTGTGCCAGATTGTCTTTTTTACTGTGATAAAAAAGCAAAGAGTGTAGCAGGACTTTCCTGCCTGCCAAGGTCTCCTCTTCTTGTAACACCTTTGAAAGCCTCAAATTAGTAGTCAAGAAGGCATAAGCACCAATATAATCCAAAGAATCATGGACTTCTGTGTTATCTCCACTGACAATGTCTGTGAGTAAGAAGCCAAGCTCAAAATCTCATAATGTGAAAGGAATCTTATTGTCAGTTTAGTCCCAGCCTACAAGTGTGCAGAAGCAGGTCTAAGTATTAAGAGACATTGCAGAGACCATTACATTGCTGGTGAACTCTTCACTTCTAGTCCCCCAGCCAGAGCCTGCGCAGAGGATTACTTTCCCAGGGTTGCAGTCATACCAAAGCTGAATTACAAGCAACTAGCTGGGGCCACATGTGACTTAGATAATAAAATGCAAGCAGCTTGCCTTCCTTCCAAGTGCTGAAGCCCAGGAATGGTGGAACAGTTTCACCCTACACTGATAAACTTGCTCAAACTAGCCTTGTTATTGGTCATCGTTAAAATGCCAGAGCTGAGACCTGTTCCTCCAGTGGTAATGAAGAAAATAGCATCCCTGTGGAGCCAAGGTACCCGACATTGACTGGCCTGCCACCAATTCATGTTGTGATTTACTACTGAGGTGATCAGTGCACATGGACTATTCCTTATGCCAGACTTCCTCACCATCCTGGCATCTGCCAATGCCATTTTATCCCTAGTGTCATTTGGAATATTTACAGTTCTGGAACTTCAATGCACCTCTCAACTAGTCATAGTTTCATAAATGATTATGAGGATAAAGACCACCAGGGGGAGTGTTTTTACGCTCAGTCAAGCTTCTTAAAGTTGAGAATCAAACCCTATACTTTGTGTCTATAAAGTAACCACCTTAACCATTATGCTAAACTCCACCTCAAAAGTCTAGTCATTCCACAGCAGAGACTGACACATTTGCTGGCAGTGCACCTGGCACCAGTGTACTCTGTTAATTTGGTGGCTCAGGAAACCCTGTAAAAGTTAAAACAGCCAGTGGTTTATTGCGTGATGCCAGCAGGCTGTGCCACTAATATCCACCCTGTCTCTCCAGTTCTCGCACAGGGTTAGCTGTAGTCTTCCTCTGACACTTGTCCATGAAGACTCCACCATCATTTTCAGAGCAAGAGCCTTCCATTCAAATCAAGGTGCCCAGTTCAAAGTCAAATGTATGGAGTTTCTATTAGACTCTCCTACTACCAACAATGTTAATGAGGATAGTCTTGCTTCCTGTGGATCTCCCTACACAAGTAAAATCCAAAATAATGCTCACAGATGTGGATCCTGTCTTGATAAATCCACATCAGAATGCAAAAACAAACTCAGCGCAGACGATTATCTATTGTTCAAAAATGCATCATTAAGATGTGCTTTGCTAATAGTACTCAGACTAGATGAACTCAGAGGAAGGGCAAACAAAAGAGGGGTACGTTCCCTAAATCTAATTTTAGATCTCCCGAATCTTCACTCGCTGATATTAGTGTAATGGATGGTGTCATCCAGATGATGATCGTGTTTCATTGTTGCAGTCATCACACTTGGGTTATCTGCCTGCAGGTAGCCCTTAGTCGGCCCGAATACCAGAGACTTAGTATTTCTGCATCAGTTGCTGTCGCTCCAGGACTGACGTCAGGTCTTCAGGGGTATGAAAACAGGCAGCCAACACCATTACATCAGTCTTTCTTGCCAAGGAGCCCGGAGCAGAAGCAGTTTGCATGAGTGCCGGTCGGCAGCTACTTGAGTTTTCGTTTACGAATTGAATCATCCTGAAGTCTTTTAAAGCTAAGTACCCCGTTGGGGATCCTTTTTTTCTTGCTCTAACTGATGTCAGAAAAAGTTAACAGTTGTCTTGCCTGTGGAAAGCAAATACCACACCGAGATTTTCATTCTTACTGCGTCACCTGTTTAGGCCCAGACCACGACGTACCTTGCTGTTGGTTTTGTGCCCTGTTTAGTGCCCAAACCATTCGTCATCGGTCCCTTTTTGTTGCTAAATACTTTTGTTCTCGATCTCCATATTCCGAAATGGCTTTGGTAAGCCATCCGACTTCTGATATTCTGAAAAAACATAAGGAAAAAGACAGAGGCAGACCGACAGGTCCAGTGCTGCTGACGGCGCTTCTGTTAAGCTAGTCGCCAGTTCGCCAGTACTCAGTGAGGTGCTTTCGCAGCCCCTGATGCCTTCATTGGATTCACAGGCCTCTACCGAGACCCTTTCAGAGTCTGGTATGTCGCAAGACTCTTCTTCGACTATGGAACCTGCGGATCTCTCTACCTTGGATGGGTCCAGAGCCGCTGAACAGGCACCAGCTTCTGAGGAAGTTCTTCGCACTACTGATGTTCGACACAAACCAACGACTTCAGTTCTGTCTAAAACTACTGAGTTTCTAAGGCCAAAAGTACGCACTATGCCTAGAAAACTGATGACCAAAGTGCATGCACCTGCTCCCTTGCCACAACATCAAATGCTTAGAATGGCAGAAGACCTTATTATGCTGATTAGGGGAAGTCAGCCTTCCCCTGCTAAGAGAAAAAGAGATCAGTCCCAGGCAGCTTCAACAGACCAAGAGTCCAACGACTCTGAGAGTTCTGATTATGAAGACATGCCCTTCTTTGCTTATGAGGATTCAGATGCAGTGGAATCCATTCCCTCTGCCTCTCCACCAGAGGATTTTTATTTTGGTGAAACCTTACATACTCTGAGAGCATTTCCATTGGGAACGCCAAGACTATCCTCAGTCCAAAAAGAGACTCAGAATTTCTAGACTTGCCACAACATATGCCTAAATGTATCAAAGCAACTACAGCTAAGAATCCCACCCCTTCAGACAGGGATTCCAGAGCTTTGGACAGATGGGGTAAGAAAGTATATACCTCTGCAACTCTCGCCATTAGGGGTTTGAATTGTCAGTTTCACATGCTGAAGTACCAACAACATATTATGGAGCTTACTAAACAAAAAATAGCTACCTTTACAGAATGCAGAAAATAAATAATTGCAAGAGCGTATGCATTTTGCAAGCCAAGTCAGCAAGCATACATTGCAGTGTGGCTTTGACGCCCTAGAAGCATCTTGCAGGGCAGCAGTCACTGGTTCTGTACTGAGAAGGCATGTTTGGCTTAAGGAGCAGATCTTGCCAAACCATCTCAAATCAATGTTATTAGACACTCCTTTGAACAAGGACAATCTGTTTGGCACCAAGGCAGAAGAGGTTCATAAAAAGATAGAAGAAAACCCTAATTCTATGCAGACAGTCAAAGAATTCTTGCAAGTACAGCCACCTAGATTAAGTAGGCATTGCCCATCGAAACATTGGTCCTTTCCAGCCCCCTCAAGGCCATCTCAAACTAGACCCAGGGGAAACAGACCCCCAGGACAACAGTTTCAGTGTATGCAGAGATTTAAGCAATGGAGTGCCTCCACCTCTAAAGCAGGGAGTGCTAAGCCCCACCCCCTTATGGAAAGAATTCCCAATAACTTCTCAACTCCACTCCCCACTTCTGCCCAACTGCTTGTGCCCCTAGGAGGAAAACTTGCCCTTCATGCAGAAAACTGGATTTCCATCACCAAAGACAGATGGGTCCTCAACATTGTATCCCAGGGGTACAAATTTTACTTCCACTCACTGCCAATCCCAAAAGGGTTCCCAGACTTTCCTCCAAACCTGTGGGCAGAGGCACAAAACCAAGTTCAATCCCTGCTTTCTATAAGGGCAATTCAACCTGTTCCTGCAGTACAGATAGGTCAAGGATTCTGTTCCAGCCATTTCCTGGTACCCAGAAAAGCGGGCACTTGGCCTCCAATCCTAGATCTTTCAATTCTCAACACCTTCCTAGTGGTACCAAAATTCAAAATGCTCACCCTGCAGCAGCTTCTACCTATGCTAGCCAAAGATGCTTGGTTAGTCACCCTAGACTTAAAAGAAGCCTATCTGCACATCCTTATAAGAGAGTCATGCAGGAAATATCTACGCTTCAGGGCAGGATCTATGCATTATCAGTTCTCTGCACTTCCCTTTGGCTTATCCACTGATCCCAGAGTATTCACAAAATGCCTGGCTCCAGCCATTGCTTACTGCAGACAGAGAAATATTCAAATTTACCCATACTTGGACGACTGCCTGATTCAGGCAGACAGGAAATGCTGTTGCAGCACCTGACATTTGTAAAAAAAAAAAAAAAAAAAAGTCTTGCCTCCCTGGGGTACACCAGCAATGAAAAGAAATCAAAACTAGTCCCCAGTCAAAAGATTGTATTCCTGGGAGCAAGCTTGGACACAGCATCGCAAATGGCATTCGTCGCTCCAGAAAAACAAGCCTATCTGACAGACTATTTTACTCAAATGGCCACCAGAACCCAGCTATCCGCAAGGAAAATCCTGCAAGCCCTAGGGTTCATGGCTTCATGCATCCTACTAATTCCATATGCCAAACTGCATATGAGGAAACTTCAGTGGTACTTAAAAAGTCTTTGGTGCCAGCATTCTCAGGACCTGGAAACCGTCTTTCCTATCATACCCTGTCTGAGGACAGAGTTTCTTTGGTGGGAAGCAGCATGCAACCACAACAAGGGACTGCCCTTTACTCAACCCCATGCCACGCAAACCCTAACCAGAGATGCATCAGACTATGCCTGGGGGGCACACATGGACAACAAGTGCATTCGGGGCCACTGTAGCGCAAGTCAAATTCGTCTGCCATCAACCAAAAAGAGATGCTAGCTGTGCAGCATGCTCTGACTGCTTTCAGATCCCTACTTTCACCAGGACACCTGCTAATAAAAACAGACAACACCACAGTTACGTGGTGCATGAACAAGGAGGGGGGAACCTACTCTTACCCACCCTGCAGGCTAGCCATGGCCCTGTGGAACACGGCCTTGGACATGCAAGTCCATCTGCAAGCTCAATTCCTGCCAGGCAAACAAAACTCACTGGCAGACGACTTAAGCAGATATTTCCTAGACCCACATGAGTGGCAATTAGAGCCCAGTACCTTCAACCTTCTGATTCAGAAATGGGGGACCCCAGAGGTGGATCTCTTTGCCTCCCCCTGCAATCACCATTTCAGCAAATTCTGCACCAGGACACCTCACAGCTGGGCCTGGAAAGTGGATTCCCTACCTTCCAGTGGGTAAATCTCTCAATCTATGCCTTCCCCCCTTTGCCCCTTTTCTCAAGAGTATTGCTCAAGATCGAACAGGACAGACCAAGGACAATTCTGATTGCCCCGGACTGGCCACGCCAGCACTGGTACCCACTCCTCTGCAGCCTGTCACCAGCACCTACACCAGAACCCAACCCTGCTCTCTCAGCAAGGGGGACAGATCTTGCATCCGCAACTGGAAACCCTAAATCTTGCAGCCTGGCTTATTCCTTGAATTCTCCTTCAGTAACCAGCCTAAGCAAGCAGGTGCTGGATGTCATTCTTGAAGCCAGACGACCCAGTACAAGGAAATCCTATGCTGATAAGTGGAAAAGGTACTGCTCCTGGATTCAGTCTAAAGGAGAGGACACAACTCTGCCTTCCCCTGCCTCTAATCCTGGATTACTTAGCAGATCTATTCCGCAGGGGCCTATCCTTATCCTCCATTAAGATCCATGCCTCTGCCATTTCGGCTTATTACAGCACTGAGCCACCTCTCTTCTCTCACTCTCTTATCAAACAGTTCCTGAGAGGGGAAACAACTTAAGGCCACCAAGGAGAGCACCCACCCCTGCTTGGGACCTTAACTTTGTACTGGAAAAGCTCACGCTTCCCTCTTTGAGCCTGGAGCATCAGCAGAGTTAAAATTCCGCTCTTGGAAAACAGCCTTGCTTCTGGCCATCACTTCAGCTAGAAGAGTGTCTGAGCTGCAAGCACTTATGGCTATGGAACCCTTCATTATTTTCCATGCTGACAGGGTTTCCCTCGGGACTAACCCTTCATTTATGCCTAAAGTGGTGTCCAGTGTGGCTCTCAACCAATCTTTCCATTTAACAGCTTTCTTCCCTAATCCTCAAAGTAAAGGGGAAAGGATCCTGCACTCCTTGGACATGCACAGACAGCTCAGATTCTACCTTGATAGGACCAAGCCCTACAGGAAATCTGACCAGTTTCTAGTCAGCTTTGCACCAGGGGCAGAGGACAAGGCCATTTCAGAACAAGCAATTTCCAAATGGATAGCACACTGCATCCATTTCTGCTACAAGCACCATAGGAAACCAACCCCTCAGGGGGTCAGAACACATTCCACTAGGGCATCTTCTACCTCTACAGCATTCCTCAGGGGAGTCCCTACCAGGGGCATCCTGGAAGCTGCTACCTGGAGTTCTGTACACACCTTCACCATGCATTACCATCTGCCTATATTTTCCAAATCCAGGGCTGGTTTTGCAACAGCAGTCCTTCAAGGCATACTAGCCAGCCCCAACTCTTCTTGACTGCATCCACCCTTCTTCAGCTTTGGGAATCTACCCAAGTGTGATGACTGCAACAGTGAAACACGAAGAACATAGTACAGTTGTGTACACTTACCATAAATGTAGATGTTCGAGTGTATTCACTGTTGCAGTCCTAGTTTCCCTCCCTCCAGCCCCCTTGTCTCTCTCTCTCGCCTCTCTATGTCTATTGCTCACCCCTCGCAAGGGTATTGGTATTTACTTTTTACTGGTGGTGTTTTCCCCACCATAACTTAGCTCCCTATTTGGGGGGCTCCTGTAATGGCATCAGCTGCCTGTTTTTATACCCGTGACAACCTGACGTCAGTCCTGGAGCGACGGCAACTGATGCAGAAATACTAAGTCTCTGGTATTTGGGCTGACTGAGGGCTACCTGCAGGCGGATAACCCAAGTGTGATGACTGCAACAGTGAATACACTCGAACATCAACATTTAAGTGTACACAACTGTACTTTCTGGCACTAATGCAGATTAAAGTTTTGAGTCTCACACCTCCAAAAGATCTAATAACTATTGATGTTCTTCGTGTTTCACTGTTGGCATCATCACATTTGGGTTATCTCTGCCAGGGTAGCCCTCAGCCAGCCCGAATACCAGAGATTAAGTATTTCTGTGTCAGTTGCTGTCGCTTCAGGACTGACGTCAGGTCATCAGTAGTATGAAGTAAGGCAGCCGACGCCCTTACATTAGTCTTTCTTGCCATAGAGCCCAAAGCAGAAGCAGTTCGCACGAGTGCTAGTCAGCCGCTACCTGAGTTTTTGTCTTCCGAATTGAAGTTTAAGTCTTCTAACGCTAAGTACCCCATTGGGGATCCTATTTTCCTGCACTAACCGATGTCAGAAAAAGTTAATAATTGTCTCGCCTGTGGAAAGCAAATACCACACCGAGATTTCCATTCTTACTGCATCACTTGTTTAGGCCCAGACCACGACTTCTCCCATTGTCGCTTCTGTGCTTTGTTCAATGCCAGAACTGTACGTCTTCAGGCCCTTATTGTGGCCAGATATTTTCGCTTACAGTCCTCTAATTCAGATATTGCTTCAGTAAGTCATCCGACAGCAGATCTTCTGAAAAAACATAAAGATAAAGACAGAGACAGACTGCACAGGTCCAAACCTACTGACGATGCTTCTGTTAAGTTAGTCGTCCATTCTCCGGTCCTTAGTGAGGTGCTTTTGCAGTCCCTGATGCCTGCTTCTGTGGATTTGCAGGCCGCTACCGAGACCCTTTCGGAGTCCGGTATGCCACAAAACTCTTCTTTGACTAAAGATCCTGCGGTTGACTCTACCTTGGACGGGTCCACAGCCGCTAAGCAGGCACTGACTTCCGAGGAAGTCCTTCGCACTACCGATGTTCAACACAAACTGACGTCTTCTTTCGCGACTAACATTCTTTCAAAAACTACCAAGTTTCTAAGGCCCAGGGTATGAACCACACCCAGGAAACTGACCCACTCCCAGGCGCCTGCTTCCTTGCCTCAGTCTCAAATGCTTAAAATGGCAGAAGAAGTTATCATGTTGATCCAGGGAAGCCAAGCTACCCCATAGAAAAGGAAATGAGATCTGTCCCCTGTAGTTCTCTCTGAACAAGAGTGAGATGAATCTAATGCATCTGAATATGAAGATATGCAACCCTTCTCTACTTATGAGGATTCAGATGGAGAGGATTCCATTCCTTCAGCCTCTCCACCAGAAGATTTCTCCTTTGGGGAAACCCTGCATACCTTAAGGGAGCATTTCCAGTGGGAGAGTTAAGACTACCCTGAGTCAAAAAAGAGACTCTGGGAATTCCAAGATCTTCCACAGCACAGACCCTTGGCCATCCCCTCAGTCCTGGATTTTGTGGAGGATGTTTTCATGGAATCTAGCTTGACTCCTGATACCCTCCCCCCTGCTCCCAGCAAACCAGACAGGTACTACAGAGACCCTGACTCTCACAAATTTATGTTTAAAAATCCTACTGCTGACCCTGAGATCATTTCTCTAGGACATTAAGGGATTAAAGCAACCTCTGCTAAGAATCCCACCCCCTCAGATAGGGATTCTCGAGCACTGGATAGATGGGGTAAAAAAGTATACACCTCAGCTACTCTTGCTATCAGGGCACTAAGTTGTCAGTTCCATATGCTGAAATTTCAGCAACATACCCTGGAACTCCTTAAACAAAACATGTCTTCCTTTCCTGCTTGTGCAGAATCTAAAGAATTACAAAAGTTAATGCATTCTGCAAGTCAAGTAACTAAACACACCTTGCTCTGTGGCTTTGACACCCTAGAAGCTTCCTGCCAGGCAGCAGTCACCATATCTGTCATTAGAAGGCATGCATGGCTTAAGGAACAGCCCCTGCCAGACCATGTCAAATCTAAATTGCCAGATGCCCCTTTGCACAAAGATTACTTATCTGGCACTAAGGCAGAAGAGGTGTTAAAAAAGATGGAAGAAAAAGCAAAATCTATGCAAACAGTTAAGGATTTCTTGCAGGTACAGCCACCTAGGTTCAGCAGGCATTGTCCCACCAAACATTGGTCCTTTCCTGCACCCAGTAAACCACCCCATTCTAGGCCCCAGGGAACCAGACCCCCCAGACAGTAGCCACAGGGAATGCAGAGATCTAAGCAGTGGACTACCTCCACTTCAAACCCAGGGAGTTCTAAGCCACACCCTTATGGTAAGAACTCTCAATGACTCACCTCCCCACCCCCTCCCTCTGCCTACCTTCACTTACCTCTAGGAGGAAAACTCTCCTTTCACACAAGCACCTGGGCCACCCTTACCAACGACCACTGGGTTCTGAACATAGTGTCTCAGGGATACAAATTTTCCTTCCACACCCTTCCAACCACAAAAGGGTTCCCAGATGTACCCCCACACCAGTGGGCAGAGGCTCAAAAGCAAATCCTTTCCCTGCTCTCTATGAGGGCAGTAGAGCACATTCCTGCAGAACAGATAGGCAAAGGTTTCTACTCCCCACTTTTTCTGGTACCCAGAAAAGAGGGGACCTGGTGCCCCATCCTCAATATATCCATTTTAAACACCTTCCTGGTGATCCCAAAATTCAAAATGCTTACCCTCCAGCAGCTGCTACCCATGGTCTCCAAGGACGTTTGGCTAGCCACCCTAGATCTAAAAGAGGCCTACCTCCACATTCCTATTGGGGAATCATGCAGGAAATATCTCCGTTTCAGGGCAGGCTCCCAATACTTTCAGTTATCTGTGCCTCCCTTTGGCTTATCTACTGCTCCCAGAGTTTCCAAAATGTCTGGCTCCAGCCATTGCCTTTTGCAGACAAAAAAATATTCAGATTTACCCGTACTTAAACGACTCCCTTCTTCAGGCAGACAGCCAGGAAAAGCTGTTCAAGCACCTGGCCTTTGTAAAGACTTTACTAATCTCCCTAGGGTACACAATCAACGAAGAGAAATCCAAACAGGTGCCCACCCAAAGGATAATCTTCCTTGGAGCAAGCCTGGACACAGCATCCCAGATGGCATTCCTTACACCAGAAAAACAAATTTTCTTGTCAGCCTACTTCTCTCAACTAGCCACCAAGCCCCATCTATCTGCAAGGAAGATCCTGCAAGCTCTGGGGTTCATGGCATCTTGCATACTAATTCCATATGCCAGACTGCATATGAGGAAACTTCAGTGGTACCAAAAATGCCTTTGGTGTCAACACTGTCAAGAACTCTTCTACCTATAATTCCTTGCCTCAGAAACGATTTCCTTTGGTGGGCAACAACATGTTCCCACAACAAGGGACTGACCTTTCTCAGTACCCCCGCCGCCCAGACCCTTGCCACAGACACATCAGACTGTGCTTGGGGTGCACACCTGGACAGCAGGTGCATACAGGGCCAATCCAGCCTGCACCAAATCCCTCTGCACATCAGTAAAAAAGAGATGTTGGCTGTGCAGCACGCCTTGATAGCCTTCAAGCCCCTTCTCTCTCCAGAGGCTCTCCTGATTAAAACAGACACCACCACTGTGATGTGGTATATCAACTAGCAGGGAGGGACTCACTTCTACCTTCTATGCAGGCTGGCCATTCCTTTTGGCACATAGCCTCTGCCATGCAACTACACCTGTTAGCACAATTCCTACCAGGCTCCCTCAACTCTCTGGCAGACCAGTTAAGCAGTAATCTTCTGGACCCCCATGAGTGGCAGCTCAACAGAAGAATCTTCACCCTAATAACTCAGAAATGGGGCACCCTGATGGTCAACCTCTGCCTCCCACACCAACCATCAGCTCAACAGATTCTGCACCAGGGAGCATCACTGCATGGCTTGGAAAGTGGATGTCCTGATGTTCATGTTACACTGCTGCAGTCATTACACTTGGGTTATCCTGCCGTCAGGCGGTTCCCCAGTCGGCCTGAGTTCCAAAGTCTTGATCCAGCGTCGGTTGCTGTTGCCTCCTCCCTGACTTCAGTGCGCCAGGCGTATATAAGATGCAGCCGACGCCATTTTCTTCAGTCTTTCTTGCCGCGCGGTGCCCGAAGCAAAAGCAGTTTGCAAGTACCGGTCGGCCGTCTCCTGAGATTTTCATTCCGAATCCAGAACCGAGGATGTCCTTCATGGATGCATCTGCAGTCATAACAACTGGGTTGTCCTGTCGTCAGGCAGCCCTTCAGTCGGCCGGATTCCAAAGTCCGGGTCCGGCTTCGGCTGATGTCGCACTTCACCCGACGTCATCTCTGTTGGACTTCGGGTATAAAAGCATCAGCCGACGCCATTTTCTTCAGTCTTTCTTGCCGCGTGGTGCCCGAAGCAGAAGCTGTTCGCAAGTGCTGGTCGGTCGGATCCAGAGATTACTTCTACCGAATACTACTTCGAAGACTTCTAAAGCTAAGTACCCCGTTGGGGACTTTTTCTTGCCTCAGCCGATGTCAGAAAAAGTTAATAATTGTTTAACCTGTGGGAAACAAATACCTCATAAAGATTTCCACTCTTACTGCCTGCCTTGCTTAGGCCCAGCCCACGACGTAGCAGCCTGTTCGTCCTGTGCTTCTTTCAACCGACGAACGCTTAGATGTCGGTCGGAGTTTGCAGAACAGTTTTTCGGTTCTGATTTTGCGTACATTATGCCGTCGGATCCTCCGACTACGCATTCTGCCAAAAACGCAAAGAAAGACCGACACTCGCGGTCCGCGGTTTCGGCCGAAACCATGGTTAAGCAAACCGCGAGTGTCTCGGTTTCGGCCGAAACCGAGAAAACTGATCAAAATACAGCTGAATCTATCTCTACAACTGAGGTCCCTGCTAACACTCTTGAATCGGCCTCAGAAATTTTACCCACTACGGTGCTTACCACTGACTTATCAGACACTATTCCCTTGGATGTCTCCACCCCAGCACATGGTGCTGCTAGGCCTCCAGCAGCCATGTCCATTAAGGCCTTCGCCAGGGCTAAAGCAGCCAAGACTACTAAAACAGTGCCTGTTAAACCCCCCTCAACCAGGCCCTCTTCCAGTTCCCAAATGCTTACTTTGGCAGAAGATTTAATTTCATTAATTAGAGGATCTCAATCTCACCCAGACAGGGCCTCTCAGCCCCCAGAGAAGAGACCTAGGGCAGAGCCCCATGAGCCAGTGTCCTCTGATGATTCTGCTGATGAATCAGACATAACTGACCAGCCAGAGGCTCCTTTCTCCAATTTTGAAGATTCTGATGCTGAAGAATCCATTCCAGCTGCTTCCCCACCAGAAGAATTCTCCTTTGGGGAAACCTTGCATGCCATGTGAGAACAGTTCCAATGGCAGCAACAGGATTTTTCAGACTCCAGGAAAAGACTTAGGACCTTTTTGCACCTTCCACAGCACAGGCCCTTAGCTATACCTCCTGTTCTCTCTGTGGTGGATGATGCTTTCAATGATGTCTGCTCCGCTCCAGATTCTTTACCCCCAGCCCCTGCCAAACCAGACAGATTTTACAGGGTGCCAGATACTCATCACCACCTTTACAAGGCCCTCTTGCAGACCCCGAAACTATTTCCCAGGGTCCCAAGGCAGTTGCCGCGACCATAGCTAAAAACCCTGTTCCTTCAGAAAGGGAAGCAAGGTCATTAGACAGATGGGGTAAAAAGGTTTACACTTCAGCCACTCTCTCAGCTAGAGCTTTAAACTGTCAGTTTCACATGATACAATACCAAGAGTTTATGCTTGATCAGTTAACTAAAAAGCTAACCACTGATGAATCTCTTGATAAGAAATATGTATTAGAAATGGTAAATAACATACAGCAAGTTAGTAACCATTCTTTAAAATGTGGCTATGATGCACTGGAGGCTTCATTTAGATCAGCCATGACTGGCACTGTAATTAGAAGGCATGCATGGCTAAAGGAGCAAGCTTTACCGGATCATGTTAAATCTAAATTGCTAGATGCTCCTATGGATAAAACAAGTTTGTTTGGTACACCTGCCCAGCTGGTTATGAAGAAAATGGAAGAAAAGGCAAAATCAGTCCAGACAGTTAAAGATTTCTTGCAGGTTCAACCCCCAAGGTTTAGCAGGAACTGGCCTGCCAAAAATTGGTCCTTTCCTGACTCCACAAGACCTCAAAGGGGCAGGAATAGACGTTCCTGAGGCAGAAATCAATCCAGAGGAGGTGCCTACAGAGGACGACAGTGGCAAGGTAACAACAGAGGCACAGACTCCACACCTGCCACTACATCAACACAGCCACAGTGACTTAATCCTAAACCCGCCTACCAGGGAACAAATAGCAGCTCCTCTAGGCGGAAAGCTAACTTTATTTTCAAAAAACTGGCACCACATAACAAAGGACAAGTGGATTTTACGAACCATAGATCAAGGTTACCGGTTCCACTTCCACACTTTACCAGACAAAAGAGGAATGCCAAATCTACCTCCAAATCAAAAGACAGAGGCTCTACAACAGATAATGGAGTTAGCAAACATGAGAGCTGTGGAGAAAGTGCCAACAGCAGAGCAAGGAAAGGGGTTCTACTCCAGACTATTCCTAGTTCCAAGAAAGGAAAACAGTTGGAGACCAATTCTAGACCTGTCCACCCTGAATACTTACATCATTGTCCCAAAATTCAAAATGCTGATCCTACAGCAACTTCTTCCCATGCTGGGCAAGGAGTGTTGGCTGGTAACTCTAGATCTCAAGGAGGCATACCTGCACGTCCCCATTCGACCAATCTGCAGAAGATACCTCAGATTTCTTGCAGGATCAGAGCACTATCAATTCTCAGCATTGCCCTTTGGCTTATCTACTGCGCCCAGAGTATTCACAGAATGCCTGGCATCAGTAATCGCCATTGCAGACTACAGGAATTCAAATTTATCCATACCTGGACGACTGCCTGATACAAGGAGACAACAAAAGCAAGCTGACAACAGATTTACAAAGGGTCATTTACTTGCTTCAAGCACTGGGATACACAGTCAATTTACAAAAGTCAAGACTGATACCATCCCAGACAAGGACTTTCCTGGGAGCGGAATTGGACACAGTAAGACAAATGGCATTCCTAACTACAGAAGAACAAAAAGAACTCCTCTTTACTTCTTGGCACTAACAAAACTGAACAAGTTAACAGCAAGAAAGGTACTGCAGGCCTTGGGTTTCATGGCATCATGCATAATCTTGGTTCCATTTGCCAGACTACATATGAGAAAACTACAGTGGTACCTAAAGAATTTATGGTCCCAACACAGACACAGCCTAGAAACGGAAATCCCACTAATACCATGCTTAAAACAGGAGTTCCTATGGTGGGCTCAGGCATGCCAGTCAAACCCAGGCCTGCCCTTTCGCAAGGGTCAAGCAAGCCAGACCATCACAACAGATGCTTCAGACCTAGGATGGGGCATATGCTGGACAAATGCGCATAAGGATTGTGGACACAGGACCAACTTCACCTGCACATCAACCTAAAAGAAATGCTGGCAGTAAAACTGGCAATCCAAAACTTCAGACCATTTCTCAAGGAGGACCACTTGATGATAAGGACAGACAACACCACAGTCATGTGGTACATCAACAAACAGGGAGGCACTCATTCTTACCCCCTATGCAGAATGACCTTGGAGCTGTGGACCCTGGCACTCAGCTACAACATCCAGTTACAGGCAATATTTGTGCCAGGAAAAGAAAACTCTCTAGCAGATATGTTAAGCAGGACCACATCGGATGCCCACGAATGGCAGCTGCACCCCGATATCTTCAAGACCATCTCGAAGAAATGGGGAATGCCTCAGATAGATCTATTCGCATCACCTCTCAATCACCAGCTCAAAAAAATTCTGCACAAGGACATTCCACCCACTAGCATGGAAAGTGGACTCGCTCTCCTTCAGCTGGAAAGGCCTAACAGCATATGCATTCCCACCTCTTCCCTTGATACACAAAGTACTACTAAAAATCAAGGAGGAACGTCCAAGGATAATCCTGATAGCTCCAAACTGGCCAAGACAGCATTGGTACCCACTACTGAGGAGCATGTCTCGAACAATATGTGGCCAATTCCCTGATGCCTTTGATGCTAACTCAGAACAACTTCAGCACCATGCATCCAAACCTAAAACGCTGCAACTGACTGCATGGAACATCACATAGCAGCTGCTAATACAGAACTTTCACAAAGAGTTAAAGACATTATTCTTGAAGCACGCAGGCCTTCAACTAGAAGGAATTATGCTGGGAAATGGAAAAGGTTTGTCATTTGGAGTTCTGCAAGAGGAAAAGATGTATCAAACATAGATATGCCTAACATTCTGGAGTATCTGGCCGAACTACTTCATTCAGGCCTGTCCTACTCCTCCATCAAGATTCATGCATCAGCTATTTCAGCAGAATACAGCTTTGATCCACCTGTTTTTTTACACCCTTTGCTCAGGCAGTTCCTCAGAGGAATCAAGAATGTAAAACCTCCAAGGAAACCACCATTGCCAGCTTGGGACTTGAACTTTGTGCTATAAAAATTGACACTATCACCTTTTGAACCAGCAGCAACAGCAGACCTACAACACCTGTCATGGAAAACTGCTTTCCTACTGGCAATTACTTCAGCAAGGAGGGTTTCAGAACTACAGGCCTTAATGGCAGTGCAACCCTTTCTAATCTTCCACCAAGATAGTGTCCATGAGGACTAATCCTACATTTATGCCTAAGGTGGTATCCAGAGTGTCTTTAAACCAGGCAATCCACCTGCCTACCTTCTTTCCCAACCCACAAAACAGAGGGGAAAGAATACTGCATACCTTGGATGTACATAGACAGCTACGCTACTACTTGGACAGAACAAAAATAGCAGAAAGACTGACCAACTTTTCGTAGCCTATGCAACAGGAAGGGAAGGAAAAGCTATTTCCAAGCAGACAATCTCCAAATGGATAGGAAATTGCATACGATTCTGTTACTCCTTCCATGGAAAGCCAATTCCACAGAACATAAGACCTCATTCTACAAGGGCAACAGCCACTACCACAGCCTTCTTACGAGGAGTGGCTACCAAAGACATTATTGAGGCGGCTACTTGGACCTCCGTGCATACATTTGCCAAGCATTATAATTTACCTCTATATTCCAGATCCCGAGCAGGGTTTGCCACTGCTGTTCTGCAAGGGATCCTAAACACACCATAATTTACTTTTATCCTCCTCCCCTAGTTGGCTATGGTATTCTACCCAGTTGTTATGACTGCAGATGCATCCATGAAGGACATAGTACAGTTTTGTACCTACCATAAATGTAGATGTCCGAATTGGATAGCATCTGCAGTCAGGATTACCCTCCCTCCTTCCCCTCTGTGGTACTCCTAGGGTGTTTACCCTTCTAATAGCTAGCTAGTGGGGGGATTTCTTTCATGGTGTATTTGTTTGTATTTATGTACATACATGCTTATTTTTGTGTTTACCTCTATCTTTGGAAACATTGGCATCTATCCAAAAAATTTTTTAGCCTTCTATAGGGCTTCTGGCATCTGGGGCAAGAAACACTGAAGAAAATGGCGTCGGCTGATGCTTTTATACCCGAAGTCCAACAGAGATGACGTCGGGTGAAGTGCGACATCAGCCGAAGCCGGACCCGGACTTTGGAATCCGGCCGACTGAAGGGCTGCCTGACGACAGGACAACCCAGTTGTTATGACTGCAGATGCTATCCAATTCGGACATCTACATTTATGGTAGGTACAAAACTGTACTTTTTCTACAAAGCTAAGTACCCCATTGGGGAAACTTTTTCTTGCCTCAGACCGATGTCAGTAAAAGTTAATAACTGTATTTCTTGTGGGAAGCAAATACCTCATAAGGATTTCCATTCCTATTGTATCCCATGCCTAGGCCCAGACCACAACGTCACTGGTTGTCGGTTTTGTGCTAGGTTTAACAAGCACACTATTAAACGTCGGTTCAATTTTGCTCGACATTATTTTGGTAGAAAATTCAATTATACAATGCCATCGGTACTTCCGGCGACCGGAATACACAAAAAGCGCAAAGACAAGGATAGGCATCCGAGGCCTAAAACTGACGATGAAGCCCCTTCTAGGCCAGTCGCTGGTTCTCCGGTTTTCAGCGAGGCGCCTTCACAGCCCCTGACGACCACTTCTGTAGAACCACAGGCCGCCTCTGACTCCCACGTGGAGATGGCTGGGCCTTCGGACGCACAAGTTATTCAGCCTACCGAGACTAACCCTTCAGAGGGATCTGGAGTAGCTGAGCAACCCACAGCTTCAGAGGGTGTCTTCAGATCTACTCAGATAAGCATTAAACCCTCAGCTAAGTCTAAGCCTCCTTTAAAAACAAAGAAACAAATACAGCATTCTCTAGGACAGGCATCCATGCCTAAGAAACAAATGCTCAAAATGGCCAAACACCTAATCACTCTGATCAGGGGGTCCCATCTCCCTTCCTGATAAAAGGCCTAGACAGGATGCAGACTATGACTCATCCGACCAGGTGTCCATCTCTTCTGATTCATCCTCAGACCTAGGATACTCTTTACCCCCCTATGGGGATTCTGATGCTGAGGAATCAATTCCATCAGCCTCACCGCCTGAGGACTACTCCTTTGGGGAAACCCTACATACCATGAGAGAGCATTTCCACTGGGAATGCCAGGATTACTCAGAATCCAAGAAAAGGCTCAGAGATGTCCTTTTATTACCTCAACACAGACCCCTTGCTATTCCGCCAGTGTTAGATGTTGTGGATGATGTGTATACTGAATCCAGCTTAAATCCTGATTCCTTACCTCCAGCCCCTGTTAAACCTGACAGATACTACCGAGTCCCTCACTCATGTAAATTTCTGTATAAAAGCCCTGTAGCTGACCCTGAAACTATTTCTCAGGGACCCAAAGGAGTTAAGGCCTCATCAGCCAAGAATCCAGTCCCCGCTGACAGAGATTCCAGAGCACTAGGCAGATGGGGAAAGAAAGTATATACGTCTGCAACTTTAGCAATGAGAGCCTTAAATTGCCAGTTTCACATGCTAAAATATCAGCAATTTTTACTGTCTCAGTTAAAACAGAAAATGCTTCCAGAATCAGATCCTCCTAACTTTAAAGAAATGCAGGATTTATTGCATGCAGGTGAACAAGTGGGAAAGCATACTTTGCAGTGTGGTTTTGATTCTCTAGAGGCCTCCTGCAGAGCATCAGTTACAGGCTCTGTCATTAGAAGACATGCTTGGTTAAAAGAACATGTGTTACCAGATCATGTTAAAGCAAAATTATTGGATGCACCTTTGCAGCAGGATGTGTTATTTGGAGTTAAGGCAGAAGAGGTATTAAAGAAAATGGAGGATAAGGCAAAATCCATGCAAACAGTGAAGGATTTCTTACAGGTGCAGCCTCCTAGATTTAGCAGAAACTGGCCAACTAAGAATTGGTCCTTTCCAATTACAGACAGACTTCAAAGGGGAAGATACAGACGACCAAGAGGTAGAGGTCAAACACAAGGTCCTTATAGGCCTCGACAATGGGTTGCATCAGGCCAGAAAGAAGGGGAAGACAGGCCCCAACCATATAAAAAGCAGTTCCAATGACTTCCCACTACAGCTGCCAAACAAATCCCTCTTGGCAGCCCCCTTGGGAGGAAAACTAGCACTCTTCTACCACAATTGGCAAGTGATCACCACAGACAAATGGGTTCTCAACATTGTATTTCAAGGTTACAGGTTCCACATTCACACTCTGCCAAGGTTAAAAAGAATGCCAAATCTGCCACCAAATCAATGGGCAGAAGCTCAAAAACAAATTACAGCACTCATGGATATGAGAGCTATTCAAAAGGTACCATCACAGGAGCAAGGACAAGGATTTTACTCAAGACTTTCTGGTACCCAGAAAGGACAAAGCCTGGAGGCCCATTCTTTATCTTTCATCTCTAAACACTTACCTGGATGTTCCGAAATTAAAAATGTTGACATTACAGCAGCTTCTTCCCATGCTGGGCAAGAAAGCTTGGCTCGTGACTCTGGTCCTCAAAGAGGCATACCTGCATGTCCCTATCAGACAAAACTGCAGCAGATACCTCCGATTAATAGCTGGTTCAATGCACTACCAATTCTCTGCACTGCCCTTTGGCTTATCTACTGCGCCCAGGGTTTTCACAAAGTGCCTGGCACCAGTAATTGCAGTTTGCAGACAGAAAGGAATTCAAATTTATCCGTACCTGGATGGCTGCCTGATTCAAGCAGAGAGCAAGGACATTCTTCTAAAGCATCTGGCGTTTGTATAAAAGTTACTAAGTTGCCTTGGGCACACAGTAAACGAAAATAAATCAAAACTAGTGCCCTCAAAAGAGATTATATTCCTGGGTGCCAGCTTGAACACAATGGCCCAGATGGCTTATCTCACGCCAGACAAGCAAAGACAACTGACTCAATGCTTTAAATTGATGGCAACAAAGTCAATACCCAACTCCCTGCAAGAAATATTCTGCAGGCATTGGGTTACATGGCATCCTGCATACTACTAATTCCGTATGCCAAAGTGCATATGAGGAAACTACAATGGTACCTAAAGAATGTATGGTCTCAAGAGTGTCAAAGTTTGGAAACAGTTATACCACTAATCCCATGCCTTCAACAGGAGTTTCAATGGTGGGCTCAAGCTTGTCACCTCAACAAGGGACAGCCTTTTACACAACCCACAGCCAGGCAAACACTGACAACAGCTGCATCGGCTTTACACCTGTGGGGCACACATGGCAGGCAAATGTTTTCAGGGCATGTGGCCCGCAGAACAAAGGCATCTTCACGTCAATCAAAAAGAGATGCTAGCTGTACAAAATGCCCTTATAGCTTTCAAGGACCTGCTGCATCCAGGACGACAACTGATAAAGACAGACAACACCACAGTTATGTGGTGCATAAACAAGCAAGGGGGCACTCACTCCTACCCCCTATGCAGACAAGCCATGACCTTGTGGAACACAGCTATAAACCATCACGTTCATCTGCAAGCACAATTCCTGCCAGGAGAGAAAAACACACTGCCGGACAACTTAAGCAGAAACATCATGGATCCCCATGAATGGGAATTAAATCCACAAATATTCAGAATGATAACACAGAAATGGTGGAGCCTGGACATAGATATGTTTGCATAAACTGCCAGCTACAAAAATTCTGCACAAGGGGTTACCATCCACAAGCATGGAAAGTGGATGCCCTCTCATTCAGCTGGAAGAACCTACAAGTATACGCTTTCCCACCACTACCTCTCCTGCCAAAGGTACTCCTAAAAGCCAGGCAAGAAGAGCCAAAGATGATCCTGATTGCACCGGACTGGCCATGCCAGCACTGGTACTCAATCTTAAGGAGCTTAGCACAAGAACCACCCTGGATTTTGCCTCAAATCCCACATCTGCTGACACAGCCTAACAATCAAATACTACAGAGCCAGCTAAAGACCTTAAACCTAGCTGCTTAGTCAAGCAAGCAGTGCCTCTCTCCAAAGCTGTTATGGATGTCATTCTGGAAGCCAGAAGGCCAAGTACCAGGAAAGCCTATTTGGATAAATGGAAGAGATTCTGTGCCTGGAACCAAGCTCACAGCCTTGACCCTCTTGTCCCAAATATTCCTCAGATACTACAATACTTAACTGAGATGCTGGACAAAGGACTCTCCTTCTCATCCATCAAGATCCATGCCTCTGCCATCTCTGATCATTACAACATGGATCCACCAATTTCCTCTAATCTTCTGTTAAAACAGTACCTCAGGGGGGCTAAAAACATAAGACCGCCCCGTAGAGCACCTACTCCAACTTGGGACCTCAACTTTGTTTTGGAAAAATTAACTTTACCTCCTTTTGAGCCAGCTAACACAGCAGAATTAAAATATATCTCTTGGAAAACTGCCCTGCTCCTGGCAATAACATCAGCACGAAGAGTTTCAGAATTACAGGCACTAATGGCAGTGGAACCTTTCCTCATTTTCCACCAGGACAGGGTGTCTTTAAGAACTAACCCTACGTTTATGCCAAAGGTGGTATCCAGTGTGGCTCTAAACCAAACTATTCACCTGCCAACTTTTTATCCTAAACCACAGAGTAAAGGGGAGAGACTACTGCATTCTTTGGACATTCACAGGCAGTTACGCTTCTACTTGGACAAAACCAAAGCTTTCAGAAAATCTGAGCAATTATTGGTAGCATATGCTGCAGGAGCACAGGGAAAAGCCATTTCAAAACAGACTATTTCAAAATGGATAGGACATTGTAAAAGTTTCTGCTACACATACCATGGAAAACCTGTACCTAGCAGCATTAGATCTCACTCCACCAGGGCAACAGCCACTTCAGCTGCCTACCTCAGGGGAGTACCTACCAAGGATATTTTGGAAGCAGCAACTTGGAGTTCTGTACATACCTTCACCAAGCTTTACTATCTGCCTCTATACTCTAAATCCAGAGCTGGCTTCACCACTGCAGTACTGCAGGGCCTTATAGCCACCCCTAATGCCTTATAGAACCAGCCACCCTACCTCAGCTTTGGGATTCTACCCAAGTGTAATGACTGCAGCAGTGTAACACGATGAACATAGTACAGTTTTGTACCTACCATAAATGTAGATGTTCGAGTGTATACACTGCTGCAGTCCAGGTTACCCTCCCTCCTTCCCCTCTTTCTGGCTGTTATGTACCTATGTCTCCTACTTTTACTACCTATGGGGAGTATTTGCTGGTAGCTGTAAGTTGTTTTTTGCTTTTCTTATGTATGTTTTATTAGCAATTGGAATTGTCTACTTATTTGGAGGCACCTGACATCTGGGGCAAGAAAAACTTAAGAAAATGGCGTCGGCTGCATGTTATATACCCCTGTCGCACTGACGTCAGGGAGGAGGCAACAGCAACCGATGCTGGACCAAGACTTTGGAACTCAGGCCGACTGGGGAACCGCCTGACGGCAGGATAACCCAAGTGTAATGACTGCAGCAGTGTATACACTCGAACATCTACATTTATGGTAGGTACAAAACTGTACTTTCTTCCCCTGGGTCAATCTAGCAGCCTATGCCTTTCCTCCCACTTTCTATCATCCCCAAGGTACTGCTCAAATTAAAGGGGGAAAACCAAGGACCATTATTATAGCTCCAGACTGGCCCCGACAGCACTGGTACCCCTTGCTGCAGAGTCTGTCCCCACTGCCTCCATGGCATCTTCCCCAGATTCCTATCCTCCTGACCCAGAGGGAAGGGGAATTCATGCATTCCCAATTGCAGACACTCAATTTGGCAGCTTGGCTTATTCCCTAACCAAAAACCAATCTGCCAACCTCAGTAAACAGGTTCTAGATGTTTTCCTTGAGGCCAGACTCCCTAGCACCAGGAAGTCTTATTCTGACAAATGGAAAAGGTTCTGCACCTGCATCCAGGCTAAAGGAGCCAATATACCACTGCCCTCCCTCCCCCTCATCCTGGATTACATAGCTGACCTACTACACAGTGGTCTCTCTTTCTCCTCTATAAAAATTCATGCCTCTGCTATTTCTGCTCATTTTCCCACTGGGCAGCCCCTTTTCTCACACCCTTTGATCAAACAGTTCCTAAGAGGGATTAACAACTTGAGGGCGCACAGAAGGGCACCAACATCAGCTTGGGACCTTAACTTTGTACTGGAAAAGCTCACCCTCCCCCCTTTTCAACCAGCTTCTTCTGCAAAGCTAAAATTTCTCTCCTGGAAGACAGCTTTCCTTCTGGCCACAACTTCAGCCAGAAGAGTCTCTGTGCTGCAAGCGCTCATGTCTGTGGAACCCTTCATCATGTTCCATGCTGACAGGATATCCCTCAGAACTAACCCATCCTTAATGCCCAAGGTGGTGTCCAGTGTGGCTCTCAACCAATCCATTCATTTGCCCACCTTTTTTTCCTAATTCACGGAACAAGGGGGAAATGATTCTTTACTCTCTAGATGTGCACAGACAGCTCAGATTCTATCTAGACAGGACTAAATCCTTCAGAAAGTCTGATCAATTGCTGGCTAGCTTTGCTACAGGGACAGAAGGCAAAGTCATCTCCAAACAAACCAACTCCAAATGGATAGTACACTGCATCCACTACTGCTACAAACAACATGGAAAGCTCCCCCACCCATGGGGGTCAGGACACACTCAACCAGAGCCGCCTCCACCTCTGCAGCTTTCCTCAGAAGAGTCCCCACCAGGGACATCCTGGAGGCTGCCACCTGGACATCTGTTTACACTTTTGCCAAGCATTGCCACCTGCCTGTCTTCTCCAAATCCAGGGCAGGGTTTGCCTCTGCAGTTTTGCAGGGCATCCTTACCAGCCCCTAGCTTCCTTAACTGCCTCCACCCTTTTCCTCAGCTTTGGGAATCAACCCAACTGTGATGACTGCAACAGTGAAACAAGAAGCACATAGTACAGTTGTGTACACTTACCATAAATGTAGATGTTCTAATGTATTCACTGTTGTAGTCCTGTTTTCCCTCCCTCCATCCCCCTTTCTTCTTTTTCCTTACAAGACACATATTGGTATTTATTTTCCACTGATGGGGTTTTTCCACCAGAACTTGGCTCCTACTTGCGGGCTCCTGACAGGTTAGGGCAAGAAAAATTGATGTAATGGCAACAGCTGCCTTACTTTATACTACTGACGACCTGACATCAGTCCTGAAGCAACAGCACCTGATGCAGAAATACTAAGTCTCTGGTATTTGGGCCTGCTGAGGGCTACCCTGGCAGGGATAACCCAAATGTGATGACTGCAACAGTGAATACACTCGAACATCTACATTTATGGTAAGTGTACACAACTGTACTTTCCTCTACATTCTATACTTGTTTAGACCTAAATGTCGAAGGGATAGTAGGAAACCTAAAGCATATTCCAGAAGCTTTCCAACAGTTAAAACAGTGATTCAGTCAACACCCTTGTTTTTAATATTTCCAGTTTTCTTTACAAAATGAATTAATTGATGTATTTAGTTAAGGTTCAAAGTGTATTCCTTTGTGTGTTACTGTTGAGTACTAGACTTAAGAATTTGGAATGCATTTGCAGGCTTTTGAATTTAAGGCACTAGTTTAAGAACAGTGATGTAGGAGTGAATGAAGACTGTGATGTTGTGCCATTTAAATTCTATTATTCTTAATTCTACTCCACCAGCTTACTATCCAGTTAATAAAAAATTGCATGATAAATCTGGTTTTATTTTCATTGCCCCACAAAAACTGGTGTTGGTGAATTAAGGCAATAAAGATTTGACAAAAACGCAAGCAGATAAGGGAGAGGAGGTAATATTTTTTGATACCATCGTATATGATTGAGTTTTTTTCCAGCTTTTGGATATTACCTATTATTTAGAGCTGCATTATGATCCAACACCCTGGGTGTTCCAGGAGATCTGTTTTTCTTAAGTATTGGGTAGATTCCAAGATAATTTCAGATAAACTCGGCAAAGAACTACAAGTTGTTCATCTCAAACATCATCACTTCTGTAAATTACAAGAAAAATACAAATGTTTATCACAGTACCTGGCTGTCTAATAGTGTCTGTCAGGGATTGATTACCAGACCCCTTCTGACTTTCTTGAGATTAATCTTAAAGCCCCTTTTGAACTAGGTTATAACATGCATTACATCAGCCAGTGTTTCTAACTCCTGTTAGAACTCCAGCTAACTCCTCACAGCCTACTTTTGTGTATTTGATGTTAAATCTCTTTCCAGTAATATTCTACATGAGCTAGGGCTGAAGGCCTTTATGTTTTGGCTTGAAGTTTGATATTTTTAGTTTTGAATTCAGTGGCTTCATTGTACAACTGACAGAGGCAGCATAATTTATGCTGATCTGTTAATGTGGTGTTTTGAATATAGTCACATCTACAGTACAGAGGCAAACATGTTTCTCAACCTACCAGATTTTTGCTGAATGTACAGATTTTTGCTTCATGTTTTTGAACTGTTCCTCATAAAATTTGTGGTTTTCTGGCAAATCATTGAGGAGTTAAATCACTAAATAATGAGAATCATTTCAGTTTCA